>NC_056732.1:979938119-979969797 GCF_019279795.1 Protopterus annectens | reverse complement strand
TACGTCTAGGTAAAAGGTAAAAACCACACTACCATGACAGACACAACGTCACACTAAGCTAACACACCTTTACAAACCTTGCACACAGTCTCTGTCACACTCATTCCACCTCACATAGCAGGTATTGCACTGAGTACATGTGTGTGTGCATTGTGTCATAGGTAGGTAATACGCTATTGGCCCTAGGGCCTAGAGCAGCTTAGCCATATGCTACCCTGCCCTTTGACACACATGTAATGTGATTTCACTTGCTCCTGTCAACCAGATACACAGAGGTGACTACCAGGGCATATTACCAATCTCCAAAACAATCATCAGGGGTATGTATGACATTTGCTAATGAGGAGCCTTGTTTGTTAATGCTGGGTGGTTCAGTCCAGAGTATGGCATATTTGTGGACAGGAACCTGTACCTCCAGCATGTGCTGTTTAGTGAGGTAACAAGGATTAGGGCCCTAGGTCATGTAGCCCGGAGGGATTGTGAGGTGTTGTCATGGTAGTTGGCCGACTGCTATGGGTGTGACATACCTCTGTATGTCCGGCAGTGGTAACCTCTGGGTGTGCGGTATGCAACACACTCTAGCTGTGGTTTTGTGAGTCAGTCTGCATAGGGCATGTGTTTGAGGGCAGTATTACTCTTTGTTAGGAATGTCTGTGGCCTTTCCACTTGCTGTAGTTGTCATGTGAGGTACATACCACATGGGGCATTGTGATGAGTAGAGGGGAACACTGACCTATATTTCCCTAGATGACACACCTTTTGTGATGACACGTACCACGTAGACAGATCACAGGACTACTGTGGCACTGTGATTACCAAAGGGGAGCCTACTGTCCACCTGTGTCCCATGTTCCCTTCTGACACCTTCAGTGTTAGGCAGGCTACCACCTATGTGGTAGTTACTGCGTAAGGTGCTTTGGAATGGGGTATGGCACTGCAGTTTCAACACTGGTGTTCAGTCCATGCCTTGGACAACAGGCACCTGTTGCAGTACATATGACCCTGTGTCTCCCTCTCTCTCTCTCTCTCTCTATATATATATATATATATATATATATATACATACATATCTATCCATATCTATCCATATCCATACATATCCATGCATACCTATCTATATCTATATATATCGATATATATCCATATATATCTATATATATATCTATATATCGATATATATATATTGATATATATATATATATATATATATATATATATATATATATATATATATTCATCCATATATATCTATATATATCCATATATATCTATATCTATATATATCTAAATATATCTATATCTATCTATATATGTATATATGTATATATCTATATATAGATCTATATATCTATACTTCTATATATCTATATATGTATATATATATATATATATATATATATATATATATATACACACACACACACACACACATATATATATATATATATATGTATATATATATATATATATATATATATATATATATATATATATATATATATACATATATATATATATATATATATATATATATACACACATACATATATATATATATATATATACACAGATACAGGCTGCTTTTCTAGGTATCTGCACATGTGCATGTGATGGCCTCTGCACCAATTGGTGCCCACCATTTAGTAATTGTATGCAGCCTGCTGTGTGGTAATTGCAGTTCTCACTGTGATTTCAGGTCACTGCTATAAAATGTTAGGTTAGGTAGGTGTAGCCCTTTCAGTTTTGCAAGGTGGGGACCATGCTTGTTTGCTGTGGACACTGTTGTCACAGTCAGAAGGTTGATATATGTCTCATATCTGCAGCTGGTTTGTAGCCATTAGAATGCATGTTGTATTGACACCTGACTGTTGCTTCTTCCAGTATACTCTTCTCAGTGTGTAGGTTTACTCACACCTCCTAATGCTAACATTGGAGACATGGGAGTATGTACTTTCTTTTCGAATTAGAGAATTAACTGGCATACAACAGTAGTTATTGTAATGCATTCCTATGGCTTTCCTATTTTCCCTTTACATTCACTCATTGTAATGCATGTTATATTTCCTTCAGCACCAAGTTATTGTATATCTGCTGTGGCTTAGTGGTACGTCATGCAGACTGGTGAGTCCAAGGTCTGGGGTTTGAGACTGACAAGGATATTTTATTTTGCTGCTGAGCAGTACAAGGGCCCTGTCAGACAGAGTGAATAAGGCACTTTTAAGCAGTTGTAAGTGGGTTTGCACGGTTTTGCGCGATGCTTAGCGATGCTAAGCTAAGCTTAGCGTAGTTTATTTTATTTTAGCTTTACTAAGCTAACCTTGGCTTAGCTTATCATATCTTAGCAATGCTAAGCTAAGCACACACATGCGCACACTGGTGCAAACCCGCTTACTACTGTTTACAAGTGCTTACTCCCGCTAACCCCTGTGCTCATTTCTTTGACAGAAAAGTAAATGGGGAGATAGGACTGTGGTGATAAAGGGTGCACAAAGAGTGGAAGACAGTAGGGAAACCAGCTCAGGATGTACAGGATGGGTGTGGAGAAGGTCCATAGCTGCCCATTTCTTTACCAGCAACAGCTGTGCATATGCAGTACATTAGGAGGGATATTTGAAAACTTCCACCCCCGAGAGAGGGGTGTGGACAACTAAGTATGTTGTACTACCAATTATGAATATCAGGCACATGCACTTTTTGTGAACTGCTATACTGTCATTAGTACTTTACTCACATCTGAACAGTTTGTGGTTTGTTTGTGTTGACTTTGGCACAGTCTGCTCAGGACAACTGGACATAATTTACTGCTGTGTATGCCTACCTACACCCTTGGTTGTGCCTGACTACATGGGTATATAGTACCTTTGGGTAGGGGTGCAGAACTGCAGAGTGCATTATTTATTATTGTGTGATGTTTATCTTGCTGAACATGCAGAGTTGCTGTGTACCTGTAAGTCTATAAAGGCTAGTAATCTGTCTGAGTAGCTCCCACCTGTGGACATATCCAGATGGTAGTCAGAGGTTAGCCTAGTATTCATTGACTGTGCACCACACCAGTCTTTTCAGCACCTGAACAATGGCATTGTCACAGGTGGTTGCTAGCAGTACATGGCTACATCCTTTGATATTTCTGTGTTGTACTCCTACATAAGGGCATGCTTGTGGGAATTCATTCTACAGCTATTCGTAGAGTGTGTAACAGCAGACAAGCTGATATGCCTGTGTGTTTCTGACTCTTCCAGGCCTCAGATACTCTCAGGTATATATTTGAACAGCCTCAGGGAAAGGTACATATCAGTGGGCTACACCTGTGATATATTTCAGATATTTTGCAGTTGCGACTTTGGGGTATTCTGAGCATATGTATTATTACACCTTTTCTGACTTGCAAGCAGTGTCTACTCTCACTTATTAACATTTATCATTAAGTGGGATTCCCCAAATTTCTGCCTACTGTTACTACATTTCACAGGGAGTCGGAGGGGCACAGCTAACATCTGTTTGCAAATCAGGGACATCCCTGTAAACCAGTCACAGTTGGGAGGTCTGGCCTCTGACCTATTCAAATATGCCAGTGTTTATCCTGCTCTGATACTGTGTGGGGTTTGTAAGGTGCTACTGTAACATTATTCCCTACTAGCATGGCTGGTTCTCTTTTTCACAGTCATGTCATGCAATTCCACAACACTTGCTGGTTAAGGGCCACATAACATGATTTGTGTTATGCCATTCCTATTCTTCCTTTACATTCACTCATTGTAATGCATGATATATTTCTTTCAGCACCAAGTTATTTTATATCTGCTGTGGTGTAGTGGTACTTCATGCAGACTGGTGAGCCCAAGGTCTGGGGTTTGAGACTGACAGGTGTATTTTATTTTGCTGCTGAGCAATACAAGGGCCCTGTCATACAGAGTGACTAAGGCACTTTTAAGCAGTTGTAAGTGGGTTTGCGCGGGTTTGCGTGGCACTTAGCTACGCTTAGGTAAGCGCACACATGCACACACTTGCTTAATCCCGCTTACTACTGCTTAAAAGTGCTTACTCCCGCTAAGCCCCGCGCTAATTTCTTTTAAAGAAAAGAAAATGGGGAGATAGAAAAGTGGTGAAAAAGGGGCACAGAGAGGGAAAGACAGAAGGGAAACAAGCTCGGGATGTGCAGGAATGGTGTAGGGAAGGCCCATAGCTGCCCATTTCTTTAACAGCAACAGCTGTGCATATGTTGAAAATTTGGAGTGAGATTTGAAACCTTCCAGCCCTGAGAGAGGGGTGAGGACAACATAGTTTGTTGCACTGCCAATTAGAATTATAGGTGTACATGTCCAATGGACATGTGTGCGAAATGGGAAGCTATGTATGGGGCGTAATTTTTTTTCGGGTACAGATTGCCCTTTTTTTTTTTTTCCAGGTGAGAGTGGTAAGTGAAGTAGAGGAAGTAGGTATATGTGGGGAGGTAGGTTGGGGAGGTAAACAGACAAGACAAACAAGATGCATACAGGGGCAGAATTTGACACATGGGGTGGGTGAACACAATTGATGGGGAAGGTTGTTTGGAAATCGGAAGCCATGAGTCCACAGATGGTAACAGTGGAACTGAGATCCCCACCAATGGGCAGTCACCACTGCACCTTCACAGCCCCGAGGGTGGCTGTGCTGGGGGCTGAGTAGGACGGGCAGGCTCACCCGAGAGATGCGCCACTCTCGCTTCAAGCTGGCGTAGGGGATCAGCGACTGAACGCTGGATCTACCTATGCACCACAGCCCTGACCCTTCGAATGGTGACAGGTGGCCCTTCTCCGCCCACACTTGCATGGGGGGTGAGCCCCATCCCCTGCAGCGCTTCCACCCGAAGGTGGCACAGGACCAATGGAGGAGGGGAGCCCGGGCTGGGCACCAGAGCTGCTGGTGCCAGGTGCACTCGCCAACTGAGGAGGGTCAGGTGGGTCCGCTGGGACCGGCCTTCCCATACGTTCTGTGATTAGGTGTGTTTAATTACAACATAAACAACAGCATTCCAGATTAGTTGTAACAGCATGCAGTAATATTCCCATTAACCCAACACACCAAGGTTCCAACAGTTGAACAGCAACCATAACACATGCATATATTGAACGACAGTGGATATTCCAAAAGCATGCAGGGATGTTTGGTAGCAACAGGCCACCATGAACGTGGTATTTGAACAGGGCACATACATCAACATGAATGCAAATATTTATAAAACAATAGGACATATGTCCCAACAAATATTTAAGATTACACATACCCATTGAGGTGTGGAATTGCATGGTTTATGCACAAACAGTAGGGTGTAGAAAAAACCTCCGTTAACATCTTTTAAACACTTTTACTCTACACTACATTCCTAGTGACTGCAGGTGTATATTCCCTACATGTATTATTACACTTGCCACCATACATTAGATTGTGTAGTGGGTTTGGCTAGTTCAATATATCTACTTGACCTATATCTGACATACTAACTGCTCAAGATGCAGATGCTACTGCTAAAGATTTCATGGTTGCATTTATATTTCTTTATCTACATATCTGGATGTTTTCACATGACATTTTCACTTCAATTTGTACAGAACCCTGCATTTATTGAAGCACACTCACTTTTCTGGGGAACATATTAGCAAGCTACTCGTGTGCCAGATTTACTTATGCATGCCAGCCAGTAACTGACTGTTGAGGACTGTATATATGTTTCATAGCTACTAGCACTTCCATCACCCACTTTATATGGGACTGCACAACTCTGGGTTGCCAGTACCTTTTCAAACAGTACTGTTTGTATAATGCAAGGGTACAACATTTCAGACTCTGTGACACAGATACACTCTGGGTTTTAGACCTTTATTAATGACATTACACACTTTTCCACAGGCTCACTCCTTTATTTGTTTTAACAGTGTATATGGCAGTCATGTTCAAGACATATTATACCTTTATTAATAGGTTAGCACACTCTTTTTTCAGGTTCACTCATTTATTTTATATGACAGTGCCTGCAGAGATATCATTCCAGACATATGTTACCTTTCTTAATGGGTTACTACACTCTTTTTCTGCCTCACTGACATTTTTATCTGACAGTACATGCAGAGGACTTATTCAGGCAATTTTATGGCTGTATTATTGGACTACAACACTTTCTTTCATGCTCTCTCCCATATTTTATATAACAATACATGCAGAATAATCACTAACCTGCCTGGTGGTGCAGCCTTAGCAGCCTATCAGCATAGGCTTGCTGATTCGTAGCATGGTCACCTGCAGCTCTAAAGTAAAGGAAGGGATATTGAGACATAACTATCCGTTATACATACTCCATTATCAATTCTTACATACTGCATTCCATGGCTACATACTCAGTTGTGGGGCATCACGCATCCCATGGGCCTCCTGTATCCATTGGTTCAGGTGGTCCTGCTTTCATCTCTTCAGGTCTGCATGGTGGTGACGGACCTGCTCACCAGTCCGAGGAACGCCTGTGGCACTGGTGAGGTCACGAGCTAACTGGTTCCAAGCCTCTGCCTTGTACTCCGTCCCTTGGAACTGGCCCTGCAGGAGTCTTGACTCATGACGGTGTACAAGGAGCCAAACCATGTATTTGGACTCCTCGATGCCCCAACGTTGCGCTCGGAAGCATGTTCCCTCTCCGACACCAGACATTCTAACTGCAAATGTGAGATACAATCAGTTATGGCGTGTATTCCCACCTGTGGGGCTTAAATATGCAGCATTTCCCACACTTTTTTGTGATTGGCCGTTTTGTAAAATTCTCGGCTGACTGCAGACCTGCTTAGTAATGGTTAAACTATCATTCGTAAGTATATGAATGTTAACAGTGGATGTTTCCCCTATGCTGTCATGGCTTAGTGGTTCTGTACTTTGCTTCTGATGCACAGAGTCCTGGGTTCAAACCTTGTCATTCATTTTATTTTCATACTGTCCAGACAGGCTAGGGGGTGTGGCTGCATTTAAGCAACTTTGCTCTACGTTGCTCCTCAGTGCCCTATGGTGCCCTGGTTGGTGCGGCGCGCACGTCCGTGCAAACACATTGCGCTAGGTAAAGCGCCATTGAACTATTGGCAGCTCTATTGCGCTGGGTAAAGCGCTATTAAACTACGGGCGACTCTATTGCGCTGGGTGAAGCGCTGCTTAACTGCAGGCAATTTAATATCAGGATCCTTTAAAATATTTAATTTCTTCACTGATACATTGGCCATTTCACTGCTTTTTAGTAAAGTTTAAACATATTTGTCAGGTATTATTTCATATACTGATTTAAAACATAAATACGAAGGGGAGTGGTGGGACTCGAACCGTGAATGCCTCTTCTTTGTGCGAATGCTCTACCATTACGCTATTGCTATTTGGTGTGATTTACATAAACATTCTTTCTTATGCTCTTCCATGTCTGATTTGCTAACTGCAGCTAAGCAATGGGCACACCTGCGCACACATGCGCAAATACGGGCAGCTATTTTGGAAATTTAAATAAATATATGTAATATTTTGTGTTTTAGAACTATTATAGGGGTTTACAATATCAGGGTGTGTAGTGTTGGGTGCAGGGACATTTGAGCGGACTCGCTCTTGTGTGTGTGCTTTTTTTACTTTTGAAACACTTGCAGGGGCATGGACATTTAGACTGCTAGGCAGTCCAACACGCCCCCTGCTTTCTTACACGGTCCGTGTAAGACTTACGGTTGAGTCAGCATTCCCTCATGAATATTCATGGAACGCTGACATCATACCGTTCAACTGCAGCCTCCGAGTAAGACTTATTAAGTCTTACACGGAGGATTTGTGAATCCGGGGGATCATGTTTATGTGATTTCAAATGTAAACAAATGTGTTATATTTGAAATCACCTAAAACAACTATAAACATTACTTTAACAATGGGAGATCCACCCCACACCCCTGGAAATTAAATATACTAATTCCATGGTAGCACAGCTGCGGAGAAAGAGGAGAACTTCTAAAAGTATATTTCAGTAAAACTGTTGTAGTTCAACTATAATATCATGCGATGACTATAATATCATTCGATCACTGGAACCACTAATGAAAATTACCAAAAGTAGCGGCATGCTACAATCAATGCATGCTGCTACAAAACTTATATATTTATATATAGATGGATATAGCTGTAGTAGATCATCTATTTATACCTACAATGAAGCTAAATATTCTATTAGAATCTTTAATCCTTATTCTCCTTAATTTTTATCACAATATACTATCCCCATTTTTGTCAGACTCAGTTTTGAACCCCACATAACTACTATCTGTAAGAATTCCATAGAACAATATGTGTGTCTATACCTTTAAGAAGCAATCCAAGGGCTGTCACAAGTGTACAAATACTGAGCATGTACAAAACTAACTGCCATTTTGCAGTCAGCTGCTGAGATGTAAACATGTATGTATGTATGTAAGTGCTGTTTGTTAATTAGTTTGTCCTTATTTAGAGATGCTGCTTTCCATTCTGATGCATTTGTATATATTAAAACATCTGAATGAAACCCCAAGCCTTCTTGTTTTATGTATTAGAGATGGACAAGCAACAAATTCCTTCTCTAATTCTTCAGAAAAAGCACATACACCACCTGTATAATCCAGTTTACTAACAAATATGAGTGCATTAAATATACTTTTTTGTATGTTATTTGAAAGCATTCCACTTATTAGTTACTTTCCTTATTTTCTGCATTAATTCTTTTCACTGCGTAATACTCATTTCCCTCTGAGATTCCATGAGATTTGAACAAAGCACTTAAAAGATCTCATCATCCAATGCGCACAGTCGAAGAAGTTGCAGCCTTGATGACAAATGCCATTTTTTCTGTCTTAGATGCAAAGAGTTCATTTTGGCAAATTCAGCTTGACAAAAAAGTCCTCATTGCTCACGACATTCAGTACTCTGTTTGGCAGATACAGATTGTTGAAAATGCAATTTGGAATAAATTCTGCAAGTGAAGTCTTTCAATGTGCAATGGAGCAATTTCTTGCTGGGTATTCTTGTGTTATTATAGTGGACGACATACTAGTAGGAGGTCATGATGAAGCAGAACATGACAGAAACCTCAGAAAAGTTATAGAAAGGGCCTGTCAAGTGAATATGAAGCTCAATCCACACAAATGCAAGTTCAGGCTACAAGAAGTTACTTATGTTGGTCATTTATTTATGAGTACAGACTTATGACCAGACCCTTCAAAGCAAACAGCCATATTCGAGATGCCAGTTCCAGATAATGTTCAAGCCCTGCAACGTTTTCTTGGCATGGTCAACTACCTAGGCAAGTTCAATCCAGACTTGAGCCAACTTTCAGTGCCACCCAGAGAGCTGACATGTAAAGATGTACCCTAGTTAGATAAACACCAAAGAGCACTAAATGTCCTGAAACAGAGAATTGCTAGTCCACCTACTCTCAGATACTATGATGTTCACAAACCAGTTACACTTTCCTGCTTCAAAATTTGTCTTAGTACAGTTATTCTATAAGAAGATCAACCTGTTGCCTACACATCAAGAACTCCAAACTGAGATGCAGTATGCCCAGATTGAGAAAGAGCTTTTGGCAATTGTGCTTGCATGTTCGAAGTTCCATGATTATGTTTATGGTAGACCTATCCAGATCAAAACAGACCACCAACCTTTAGTCACTCTCTTGAGAAAGCCTATGCATTCAGCTCCAGCCAGACTGCAATGTATGATATTGAGATTGCAAAAGTACAATTTCAATCTGTCTTGTCTACAAGAAAAGCAAACTTCTTCAGCTTACTGATACATTATCTATATTACCCAGAAATACCACAGAACAGCATGAGAATGAGAACCTCGATTTTGAAGTCATGGAAGTGAGAAAATTTTCTTCCACACATCTTGATGAGTTGAGAGATCACACAGCCACAGATCTAGTTATACAAAGGCTCAACCACTTTATCAATCAAAGATGGCCGTCAAAGCAATCTAGTTTACCTCAAGAAGTGCAACCTTATCTTCCATACAGAGATGAGATTTTGTCTGACAAAGGTATCATAATGAAAGGTCCGAAAGTAATTGCTCCAAAGTCCTTGCAACCTGAGTACATTACTATCCTGCATTGTGGTCACCCAGGAACCAAATCTACCAAAAGAAGGAAGAGAGGACTAGTGTTTTGGCCTTCTATATCACAAGGCATTGAGAGTGCACTTTCATCTTGTTCAGTGTGTAATAGGACAAAGCCTCATCAACAGAAAGAACCACTTCAGCTGAGCCAGATTCCAGAACTACCTTGGGCAACAGTAGCCACCGATATATTCGTGTGGAATGGTCAACATTATTTGGTGTTAGTAGACTCTTACTCCAATGGTTTGAGACTGACCTACTTCCCAATTTAGCATCCAGTACAGTCATTACTAAGATGAAATGTCACATTGCTGTTCATTGTAGCCTGCACAAAGTTATTTCTGACAATGGCATGCTGTTTACAAGCCAACAGTTCAAAATATTTGCTGAAGAGTGGGACTTTACTCATGTCACAAGTAGTCCAGTGCACCCGCAGTTAAATGGTTTGGCAGAACATGCAGTTCAAAGTGCAAAACAGTTACTTGAGAAGTCAAAATGAGACAATAATGAAATTTCCTGAATCTCTTGAATCTCAGAAATGCTTCTTGTGATAAACATCTTGGTTCACCTGCTCAGAGACTTCTGTCAAGACAAACCAGAAACACATTACCAATCAATAGTCAATTGCTGGTTCCATGTGTCAAGAACAGTAGGTTAGAGAAAGCCAATCTGATGAAGAAGTGCCTATCCCAGAAGTCCTGCAATCATAAGACCAGTAAACCACTCAATCCATTATGAGAAGGAGAAGTGGTAAGGATGTAAATGTCAAAAGGTCATGATGGTGTCATGAAGTATACTGGTCTAGAGCCAAGATTGTACATCATAGAATCAGAAGGAGCAACTTTTAGGTGAAATCAGAAATATTTGAGACTGGTGTCTGAGCCTATACCACAGCATATAGCTAGTGAGAAAGACTCTTTATCTCAGAGTGATTTGTCCTGTGTTCCAATTCCAGAGGAAGTTCCTGAGGTCATTCCTGTTCCTGTGACGATACCAGAAGTTCCTGATATGAGTTGCGCACTACAGACTATCCCTGTTGCTAAATTTGGTCCTAACTGTTATGTTATAAGATATGGTCGAATCTCTAAACCCTGTAGCAGATGTGAAGCAACGTGATCATGAACACTGTATTTTGTTTCCAATGTATATAGTAATGCATGTCTATCTCTGATATTGTTTCGTGTAAAGGGCAATCTTTTTAAGAGGGAGGATGTAGATCAATATGTGTCTATGTACCTTTAAGAAGCTATCCAAGGGCTGTCACAAGTGTATAAATACTAAGCACGTGCAAGTCTGACTACCATTTGTAGTCAGCTGTTGAGATGTTAAGTATGTATGTATGTAAGCTCTGTTTGTTAACTAGTTTGTTCATATTTAGAGATGATACTTTCCATCCTGATGCGTTTGTATATATTAAAACATCTGAATGAAACCCCAAGCCTTCTTGTTTTATGTATTAGAGACAAACAGGTGACAAATTCCTTCTCTAATTCTTCAGAAAAAGCACACACACCACCTGTATAACCCAATTTACTTAACAAATATGAATGCATTAAATATACTTCTTTGTATGTTATTTGAAAGCATTCCACTTATTAGTTACTTTCCTTATTTTCTACATTAATTCTTTTCACTGTGTAATACTTATTTCCCTCTTACAAAACTTCAACCCCACTATACTAATCTTACTTCCTGAGAAGTATGTACCTCCTATTTTTAAACATTCACCAAACCTTTACTTTTCCTTTTATTTAACTTCAGCTCACCTTCTTCCAACTATTTTTCTGTACTAATAATTATTTCCTTTACCCATATATCATTCTTAGCAGCAATCACCAGGTCATAATCATATATCATAAATCCTGGCATATTTAACCCATTTCTAATTTCCCACCCAGCTTTTTCACCATCCACTTTACACCTTTCAATAACTGCTTTCATAAACAAGCAAACACTCAACCCACTGGACATCTTTGTTTTGTACCTCTTTTTACAGTCATCTGTTTATCAAACCATCCAATCTACATAATCTTGTTACTGGTTCTATTACAAATAAAAATGTATCCCTTACATAAACATTACTCTAACTCTAACCTGCAAACCCTTACATAGATACTCTCACTCCTAATGCCAACCCACTTACCATAACCAAAAGCACTTACCCAGCACCATATAAACATTCAGCAACTCTTTGGATATCTGTTTGACTTTGATAGTTCATTTTTTTGGAAATTATATCTGCTTTCTCAGATTTCAAAACCTGTCACTGTGAATGTTCTTCATTATGTTCTATGCCAGTGTTTACTGTTGCATATTGTAAGTTTGATTCAGTGGAATAAACAAGGTAGATGCAATGAAGAGAAAGCATATGGTGTGTGGAGCTCAGGGATGGAAGCTAAAAAGCCATCGGTGGTTTAAGGAATAGACTGCACACTGACAGAACCACTGCAGTGCCTTTGCTAAACTGGGCGTGTTATAAGATAGAAATCCTCTCACTTGCCTTCATAATTCTAGGGACAGTGGTGTTGTCAGATTGTTTAAGGAGATCCTGAAACATTCTTCTATGTAGCAGTGAAACTGAAGTGACCTAATGCAGACTTCACTGCATGTTAATTTGGTTCCAGTTTCATAAACAGTAACAGTTATTTAGTTTTCTTCAAAAACTTTTGATCTCGGACTTCTGTACACCATATATATAATAAAAATCATGGCCGAGAACTTGAAAGTCAGGCTAATTCAATTAGGGTCTATGTCATAAAATGGGTTCCTGTTAGATCGACGAAAATCCACATCCCCGATGACCAGATCACTGAGACGAGATCGTCGACACCACACATCCCCGACAATGGTGAGTAGTGCAGAATGAGATGTATTCCCATTTCTGCAATGTGGTGCAATCTCGGAGTTGGTAAGTTTAAGTGGGGGGGGTGCGGGGGGTGCAGCTCCCCACATGGGAGGTGCAGGGGGGCTTGCCCTCCTGCTATACAGGTATCTGTTTATTTTTTGAGTGTATTACGGACACGGGAAAAGGTTCCGTTCCATAATACATACACTTACCTTTGTCGGGGATGTGCGGTGTCGGCGATCTCGTCTCGGTGATCCGGTCGTCGGGGATGTGAATTTTCATTGATGTAACGTGGATAACATAAAACCAAAAAGACAAACTCTCGAATGCTCACATGAGCGAATAATCAAAAACTCGAACTTGGTATTGCCCCCCACACCTCCCGCTATATATATATATATATATATATATATATATATATATATATATATATATATATATATATTCCTACTTTGAAATCGCACTACAGTGAGGAAAGGGCAAATATTCCAATCTTCACTGTACTGCAATCCCAAAATACCACTTTCGAGTTTCTGATTATTCGCTCATGTGAGCATTCGAGAGTTTGCGTTTTCACCTTTCTGAAAAGACCCTTCAATTAACATAAGATGGCTACTAGCAACATAAAGTAGAATGTATTAACACCATAAAGACAACTGAAGAACTGGAAGTAGACTGTGAAGATGATTTTGACTTTGCATATCAGCCAATCATTCAGCAGGACATACCAAAATTCCTTGACTTTGTTGTACCTCAAGGATCACAAGGTAGCAAAGCCTCAAGCCAAGCCAATGAAATCTAAGAAACAGACTGAAACTAAAAACTGTTTTAAAGCAGTGCTCGCACTAGCGTACAGCGTATTGGCATAAAAATATACTACATTTTGCTTTCTGCAGTACAAACTGTCTTTGAGCATTGCAGTGGACTGAAACGGGACACTTTTGTTGGTAAATTACATTTCAATGTTTTAAAGACTTTCATTTATTCTGAAATGCTTTCACTTATTCTGAAATGCATAGCAAATTGTTTTCTAGGATGGCCATTAGTCATTTTGAATTTGAGGCTACGTCTCTTCTAACTGAAACCATCAAACCAAGACAAAAGTTTTGGAGCTATTCCTAAGTGTGTTCTGATGGGAAACATTTTTCTGTTTTTTGTGTGCAGTTATAGCTTTCTTAAAATGTTCGACAATTTATTGCTTGCATAACTATTTGTTTTTAGGCTACACTGCATTGCAAAGCCCTCCTTTTCCAAAGCTTATGCTATAATTCATAGCAAAGTGCACTAGCCATACAGTGTTACCCTCTAAAACAATTTCTCTTACCCACATATTACCCCTGTGCGACAACTTAGTATGTAATTTGGTTGGTTGCATTACAGTTCTCACTGCTTTCCGTGCATCTGAAAGATCTTACACCGTAAACGTATCTGAATTAGCGTTGGATAGTTCTTTCCTTACATTTAAGAATTTACACTGTAAATGTATTCAAATTAGCGCTGGAAAATTGGCTGTAAAGATTTGTATCAGCAGCATACTTCATGAAGTCTACTGCTAAATTTGCATTTAAAGCGCTTATACTGTAAATGTATCTGAACTTGCACTTAAAGACTTTACACTGTAAATGCATCTCAATTAGCTTTGGCTAGTTCTTTCCTTGCATTTAAGAGTTTACACTTTAAATGTATTTGAATTAGCATTGGCCAAGTGGAAGAATAGGTTTGTAATTCCAATGTACCTCACAAAATTTACTGCTAAGCTTACAACCAGTGTAAGTCTGCTTTGCTAAAAGTGTACTTAGGTCCTTAAGCATCTAATACCTAGCATTGTAATATTTATTTTCCTTGAAGAACTCAGAAGCACTATAAGACTGCTACTATAGTTTAGGTGATTTGAATGTTTACTACCTATCTTCCAGAATAATTACAGAAAGTTTACCAGACTGTGAATGGAAATAAACTGTTTTGAATTTGTACGTATATATATATATATATATATATATATATATATATATATATATATATATATATATATAATCTGTTGAAATGCTAACCCATCATACATAAATTGCATTATATATTGTCACTGTTAGTTTTTTATGTAGTTAATAGTTTGTGAACTTATCTGCCCAGCCTCCTTCCTACCTATATCTACTGTACTGCTTTTTCAATCTATCCAGCCTACTTACCACTTCATAACTCCATACCTCCTTATACTAACTCCTTCAATACTGTGGAAATCCAACTATGCAGTATTTGTATGTTTTAATCTGCTCAACTATCTTGCCATTACTTGTGTAGTATACCCTGGTACTGACGCATGTCACCAGAACACCTTCCACCCCCTCAACTTATCTCTTTTATCTTGGTGTCACTCTCCGTCTTCTCTCCAATAGAACCCTGTACTATCTAATCCACTCCAACTACAACTTTACACTTACTCCAGCATTTCTGTTCTGTCTTACAGCTCCCACCACTCACTTCTAGCTTACTAGCTTTAATTCTTCCTACTACTCCTCGACCTTTCCTATTTCTCTGCTGCTCTACCTGGCTTCTCTGCTACATTTATTACCCTTATAGCTAACCTTCTGTACTCCATCCCCTCTTCACTACTACATCCTGTAAACCTCAACCAATCTGATCCAACCCCTACTAACTAATGCCTCCCACCACTTACCGTACTATACCTCCACCCATCTGCCCAGACTCACTAACCCCATTCCCCCCATTAAAACTAAACCCACATAACTTCCCTCATCCACATTTCCAACACCTTACCCCTCAACATTTTCCTCCTTCTGTGCTCATCCTTTCTTCTTTTACTCTTATCTAATCTCACCTCCTGTCACACTCAGTTAAACCTACATCCCTACACCCCTACTTCCTCTCAACAAAGTACAAATACCAATTACCACTACTCCTCTCCCATATCACCTGCACTCTTCTCTTGCACTGAATACACACTCCCCAAGATCAAATTGCCTCCAGATATCTCCCTACAGAACAACATTAAACAAAAATGTCTCCCACCCTACACCATTTTATCTTTTCTCCTCTATTCTCACAACATCCTTCAACTCTCAGGTGACATCCATCCCAACCCTGGCCCACACAACCGATACTACACACACACTTCTACAGGTACCTAATTATAGTCTCAAACACCTCTCCTTCTACTCTATAAATATCTACAGCATCCTTAACAAGACATCTGAATTCCACACTCTCCCAACAACATGATTTAAACCTCATAACACTGACACCAAATTGCTCCCCTCTGGATACAACATCCTGCGTCTTGATAGAACTCATAAAAAAGGAGGAGGTGTTGCCATTATGTACTCAGACTTCCTAACTCCCCCCCCCCCATACCACCTCAACCCCCTCTTTTCACCCTGCTGAACTCATTATTGGTAACTGTAAGCTCAACTAATATCTACATACCCCCAGAGAAAACATACCCATAGTAGTGCAAATTCGTCACTGGATGTCTGACAATATACCTAACAAGACTATAATATTAAGTGATTCACCATCAACTGGCTTCCTGTCATGTCTAACACATCTGCTATCAGCATCCACCTACATGGTTACACCCAACTTATTTCCTCTCCCACTTTTCTTCATAAACCCATTAATACCTATTCTATCCTTGACTGGATTATGGTCTCCCATCCTAATCTCTATCACCACCCTGAATCCCTTCTAGACACACATCAGTGACCACTCCCCTACACGCATCCTAAAATACTCCACACACCTCCAGCAACCATACAAACTTAAGGAATGACAAAAACTAACAAACTTTAACCCTGATACTTTCAATAATTATCTCTCTGCAATCAACTGATCCTGCCTTTCATCCCTCCCTCTTGATGAAGCTATTCTTCAATTCAACTTCATCTTTCTAAATACACTTAACACCCTTGCCCCTCTCAGAGCAGTCAGAGTCAAATCATACTGTTCTCCTTGGCTCACTACCTCTACTCGGTCTCTCATCCATAAAAGAGATTCTGCCTGGAAACTCTGGATTAACACTAAAAATGTCACATACCTCCAAAGGTATAGAGAACTCCGAAACCTAACTAAAAAACAAATTAACACTTATAAAAAGAATTTTTATCACACACCTCTAACTAATGACCAGAGAACCCCCAAAAATATTCTGGAATACTATTAACCAAATTCTTCACCCCAGTAATCCCTCAACTCCCAATCCCTGCCCTAATAACACACCCCAAGAAACTGCATCCATCCTCAATTCATACTTTATTGATACTTCAGCAAATTTGTGCAAACTACAAACCCTACTAACCCCTCACCGCCCACTACCCCCTTATACAGAACAGCCCATTCTCATTAAAACCCAACCCAACCAATTATATCAAAAGGCTGCTTTTCAAAAAAAAATTGCTCCCCCTCAGTTGATAACTTACCACTTCTCTTCCTAAAGGCACCCGCTAATTCCACTGCATGCCCAGTCTTCATCCTCATAAACCGCTCACTCACAGAATCTGCCTTTCCAATTCTTTGGAAAAAATTCCATATCATACCAATACACAAAGGCGGAAATTCAGTAGAGCTGTCTAATTATTGACCCATTGCCAAAATCTCTCCTCTCTCTAAAATCCTTGAACACTATGTTTATAAACAACTCATGGCCTATCTCACTCAAGAAAAACTGATCACCCCTACCCAGCATGGCTACTGCCCCCACCACAGCAACTCTACTGCACTAATTTCCTTTACAAACTCCATCACCCTTGCCAGAGACAATAATAAACTAATATCCTGCCTTTTCTTAGATCTCTCCAAAGCCTTTGAACTGTCTTTCACTCCATCCTCCACTCCAAACAGTCTCAACTTACTCTCTCCCCACCAACTATCTCCTGGTTTAGCTACTTCACAGACAGACAGCAATCTGTCAAATGCCTCTCTGTTCTATCCCCCATCTCTCCATCAAATTGGCAATCCACAAGGCTCAATTCTAGGCCCCCTTCTCTTTAACATCTTTACTTACTAACTGCACTCTTCCTGTCCTTAGTCATCCATCATACAGAATGCAAACGACTCCTCAGTCATCTCCACTGCTGACAACCCCCCTGACCTGCTCACCCTGACACAAACATCTTTTAATCTCACTGTAAAATGTCTTTCTGACAACCAACTCATACTTAACTCTAAAAAGACTAAACTTCTTCTCTTCCTAACTAAATCCCTCTACCATATTAAATCCTCCTTTACCAACTCTTCCCTTAACAACACCACTATAACAACTGACACCCACATGAAGCTCCTTGGAGCAATCATAGAGGACCAACTTAAATTTGACCTCCATGTACATCACAGTATCAAGAAAACCCACCAAAAGCTTGGCCTTCTGTACAGAAATAAAAGATTCCTCACACCCAGCTCCAGAATTTCACTAGCCCAAGCTTACCTCACCTATTCCATGGCTCACATATCTTAACTAACTTACAGTCCTCACTACTCTCCAAACGTGAAACTACCTACAACGAAGTAGCAATTTTGCAGGCAATCTGCCCTTAAAATGACACCACTGTCACACTCGCAACACTCTCAACTGGCTTGAGTTTCCCAGTCAACTCTTATTTATGTAACTTCTCATAATCCATTCTATCCTGAACAAGCTCTCCTTCTGCCCTAACCTATCATATCTTTCTCCATCTACAACCCCACTTGATCCCACAGAAGCTCTGATCAATGTCTCTGACAGATTAACAATCTTAGAAAATCTATTGGACAGAATCTCTACAGCTACCATCACACTCTATCATGGAACAAGCTCCCTCTGACCCTCAGAAACAAGTCTAATGTCCATGACTTCAAGAAAACTCTTAAAGATTACAAAAGCAGCACTTGGTCTTGTCTCTGCAATCACCCCACCCGAACTGTTCCCTCCCTCTCTCACGTTACCTTCTTTCCTCTCCTTACTCTCCTGTCCTATTCCTCTCTTTCCCCCTTAATCTCTAACACTGACCACCTAACAAATTAATTAACAGTCACCTACTTCTAATAATTCTCTTCAGTTCCTAACTTCTAGTAACATGATGCCTACATCCCACCTGCAACTGCCACATAATTAACACTCACACACTATTGCTGAAAAACATAAGCATTTGAAATGCACAGTTCTCGACGGAGGACTATCCTTATGGTATTTTCTTTTTGCTAGCTTATTATCAATACCTGCCTCAAGATAAATATCTTATACTAAATGTATTGCTTACTGATATTTTTTAACTTGTACTTAAACGAACAGCTGCTCATTTACTCTATTGTATATTTTTTGTCCTCTACTACATTCCTATAATTTTTATTGTATTGTTACTGTATATTGAGTCAACTTTCATAGTTTTCCTTAATTATACTGTGGAGCTTTTCTCCCCGGGCATCCCTTGAAAAAGGGCAATGGCCCAGTTGGACTACCTCGGTCAACAAATGTCAAATAAATAAATAATAAATAAATATAACATCATACCCTATGTACCTCTCCAATTCATATCATTCTTTCCACAACCCCTTCTGGAATCTTCACTGGCCATATTGTTTGTAAATTATTTATTATTTATTTATTGTCACTTGGGATACGTACAATACAAATTATGCCTTGCATTATAAATTTGAATATTCATTATTCATTTTATGCATACATTTTGCATGCCCATTAATCTACTAATTTCACATTTTCTAGCATTAAAATGAAAAACTAAAAAAAAATTTTTTTGTCACAAGTTGAACAGTCTCTTCGGCATAAAAATATATACATACATCACATTCTGCTTCTGTGAGTTTTACTTCCGCTTCCTGTATTTCCGACTATTTTCCAAATGCTGCAAAACGATGCATCTTTGCCTCAAGCAGAGTTCTGGATCTTCTTTGAAAATAACCTCCATTTAAACTGAATTCTTAACTCATTGCCACAACAGTGTTAAATAAGCCTGAAAAAGCTTGTTTTTTTTTTTTTTGTTTTTTAACATTTCATCTACTGTGAATGTTTCAAATTTGTCCAAACTACAAATAAATATGAAGCTGAAGACCTATGTCTTTTCCAACTCGCATGTATAACTGCACTAATTTCAGATAATATAGAACCATTTTGTTCTGTAAGCATTCTATCTATACAAAAAATCTGCCATGGGCATATTCAAATATCCCTCTCTATTATATCATGTTATGTTCACCAATTATTGTTGTGTTCATTACTTTTGCCACTGTCTTCACTTTAATCTGCCTGCATTCAACAACATTCTGATTAGTCCCCACATGCTGTTCATTCTTCTAACCACCTACATACATCCTTCTCTATTGACCAAGCTGCAATCTACAGTCAATTCCATAATCTTTAGAAAGCTTTCCAGGCTCGCACACTCATCAGTTTATCTGCTTCATTATGCTCTCTCTGTACTTCAGTCTCTGATAAGTGCTCTCATATATGCTCAACAACATCATCTAACTATGAATCTGTTACACCGTACTTTTTGCCAAAAACTACTGAAAATATTCACAGTCTTGTTTCTCCATGTTGCAATTCACTTTTGTGAATTCTGTATCACCTGTCTAAAACAAGCACTTGTTATTGTCAAATGCACCCTACAGAGCTTGCTACAGCAAAAGGCACTGGAGTTTCCTCAGCAAACCAGGGCAAATTCCTTTAATCAGGGTAAGCACCACACACCACACACCACACCACATCTCCCCTAAAGAACAGCAACAGACTCAGTCTGATAAACCCATTCAACACAATGAAATAAATAAATCAACAGAGATGCAGGTTTTTATTTTCTTTCATTTAGTTACATAAATGCTTGCAAACGAACACACTTTGGCGATAATGTTTTTCTTCTTTGTCTTTCCTTTTGTGGTCACAGAATATACAGAGATATGACTAAGTAACACAAGAAAGAATAAACCCTTTATTCAAAGATGAAAAGAAGAAATAAGATATTTACGTGACAAAGTCCTGCTTTTATGCACATTTTATCAACAAAAGGAGTACAAAACACAACTGAATATAACCTTAATTAAACCATGTACTAGTGATAACCACTGACAGTGTATGAACTAAGCAATTCACTACAGCCCTGAGTAAGGTGATGTGGCGCACAGCCAACTGCAGAACACACTTCTGCAAATGAAAAAACATAGCTAAATGCTAGTATTGAAACAACTACATAATTTAATTTATTGGCATCAGTTCTTAAATAGTACTGATATATATACTGTTGAAAATTAAAGATCCAAATACAATCAAGATTCTGAGAACTGGTTAATTTTACAAATATTTAGAGACTTTCTGAACACAGAGATAAATAAGATATTTAACCTAGATAAGAAATTGTTCACCAAATTATTGGAATTCTTAATAAATATCAATAATGATGCAATGAAAAATAAATCATATTTTTCACAAATTTACAAAATTCTTAAGTTAGATTTCACATATGTAGTAAATTCCTATTGGAGTCTAATGCCACTGTGGTGCAGCGGTAGCGTTGTTGCTTCACAGCAAGAGGTTCTCCCGTTCGATTCTCGGCTAGAGTGCGGGGAGTGCCTTCTGTGTGCAGTCTGCATGTCCTCCCCGCGGTTGAGTGGGCGTACGAAAGACATGCCTAAATGGGCATGCCTTCATGGAAGGTTGAATGTCGAGCTGGCATCTCGGCGTTCTTGAAAATCTACTGCCAATCATTAGCGGACCAGAGTTCCTTTGTGACAACCCCTAACCGGGAAGAGCATACCTGCAGACAAATGAGTGCCTGAAACAGTTCAAACTGCTGATCATAATCCTTGCTAATGGCCAAAAAGTTAGCATTACTTTCAGAAATGCCATACATTTAAATATGACACGATACAAATACAAGTGTAAAACCCTGAATCTCACTGCCGACTTGTAAAAAGGCAGAATACGTCCCCTAACACATCCCTGTGTATGAAGAGGCCAACAGCTGTTACCAGGTTGGTACGTCATGTAATATTTTAATGTATGCCATTTCTGAAAGTAATATTAACTTTTTGCCCATTAGTAAGGACTATGATTGGCAGTTTAAAGTGCTTCAGGCAGTTGTTTGTGTGCAGGTATGCGATTTTCGCCCCTGTGAAAATCTGGTTGCGATAATATGTAAATACCAAAAAAGTATATATATATATATATATATATATACATATATATATTTATATATATATATATATATAAAATATATGTATATATGTGTGTGTGTGTGTGTATTTATACATGTACATATATATGTATATATATATATATATATATATATATATATATATATATATATATATGTGTGTGTGTTTGTGTGTGTGTGTGTGTGTATGTACAACCCTGAAGCAACATGTAATCACTCAGAGTGAGAAGGAAAATTTTTGATGGCTACTATGGATATTCAAAGCCTTTTTATTGTCATACCCAATGAATATGGGTTGGAAGCACTCAGAAGGTACCTCGAAAAAGTAAGTGGTTAAGATGATCACAGAAATTATTTAATCTGTACCCTCTCGGAACTTGTATTGAAACATAATATTTTTATGTCCAAACACACACATTATATATATATATATATATATATATATATATATCTATATCTATATATGTATATATATATATATATATATATATATATATATATATAGGGGTCTACTGCTTTAGACCGAAAAAACACTAATTCGAAAATGGATTTGTGAGGCACACTTCTACGAAGTTGCATCTATGCGAAAATACACTACAACGGAAACTGTTATCCGACAAGAGAACTGTGAGGTTCACATATGTGAAATCGCACTTATACGCACAGACATCTGTTAGAATAACATTTTGTCGAAAATACCAACCCGTAGTGCCTTAAATTTAATGGTGCTAAATTAAATGTAGCAACTATATTTGCTAACTGTGACATCTTGCCACTGTTGCATAGACAATGTGAAACGTGCTGTACAATATTTACAAGCAGAAACCATACGTGCTAATCTACATGTGTAGTAAATGGGATATGACTGACACAAATTCTAATGGTGAATAATCCATCCTGTGATCAAAGATAGTTTGAAAATGCGATTGACGTTTCTGCAAAGCTCGTTTCTTTGGTGAAGGAGGACAAGCTGCAGCCATACGTACTCAGAGTTCATCCACCCTATTTTGCTCCCTGGCAATTGTTGACAGGACAATATCTATATTCGACATGTGCTTACCAATTAAACACTTGAAACGCCGATGCCAAGCCTCAACACTATTTTGAGTTCTTGGCAGGCACAGTTCATTCAAGATAGAGATGTTCCAAAATGAAACCGGGAAAAGTGGAGGAAACCTAAACTGAGCTCCATGTTGAGTAGTAAATTTCCGTGGCTTGCCCAAAATGTACCACTCCATAAAGTAATGCAAAAGCTGTTCACCTTCAGATGGAAAGTGGGTTTTAACCTTTTCGAATGTTGGAATAACGTCATCTTCACAGAGAAATGCTAAGGCAGCCAATCATTTCACAGCGAGCTGAAACCCAATGTTTGAATTGTACAATGAACCCAATCCTAGACTCTGGACTTTCCTCCACAAATTATGTCCAAAGTGAAAGAAACATCCCTTGCATGTAACATTTTGGAAGTTGGCTTTGATACTCTTGAGCGTGGCAATTTAGAAATCACACAGTATGAATTTAACCTCATATGTAAGCTGTTCCATAGATATTAGATTATGCAGACCACTCCACAGGAAATTATATGACCGCAGTGATTTTTTTGCCATCATACAATACACCAGTGGTAGACTCTTACTGTATGCTCCGCATTTAACGAAAGCATGAATTGTGTACAAATGTCTGACAGCACTATTTTTAACAAAGTATGTCCCATCCATGAGCCATATAGTTGCAGATCTATTAAATTTTGCTTGGTAGTTAGTAGCACTACGATATTGTCTGTTGTTGAGTCGCTTAATGTTTTCTCCATGAAAACTCCACCTTTTAACGGGAAGTTACTTACATTAACATCTAATAAAGTAGTAGTCCTAACTGATTTTGTGCCCTTACATTTCAAGCGTACTCGTCTGACCTGAGCCAACACTGCTTTTCTGCTTGGCATAGCTGCAGCAAAATCTAGTGAAGTAGATGCTAATGCATCGTCTACAATTATGCATGCAGAATCCCTAGACAAACTGGCACGTTGTTTTAACTTACTGCAGACAGCATAACATTCCATTTCACATGGGTCCCCTGAATGATTGTGCTGAACGGTCTTCACCAATTCTTCCCCTGTTGTTATGGTACATGTGATTGCTCTACCCCTGCAGTGGCCAGTAATTTTCCTGTTACAACACCAGTATCTACGTGTTTTGCTATTTTTTTTTCCAAAAAGTAGATTTATCCTTCAATAGTGAGCAGCTCTTTATTCCTGTTGGATGGCACAGTGTAGTATACTTTTCCAATTGATCCCGGTTGGTAATGTTCCATATCTGCCATAACGTTGTTGTAGTACTCTGTATAAAGTAGTTACAGCAGCTCTGACACTTAAGCTGCGATAATTATTTACTCGTAATATCGAACAGCTGTGTTTCAGACTAATGTGTTTTCGCATGGGTGCGGCTTCGTAGCAGTGTGCCTCACAAATCCATTTTCGAATTAGTGTTTTTTCGGTCTAAAGCAGTAGACCCATATATATATATATATATATATATATATATATATATATATATATAAATTCTGGCATGCTATTAACTCCCTTCTAAAACCTGGTAAAACTACTACTCCAGCTCCCAACACAAATTCCACTACTGACAGCTTAGCCTCTCAATTTAACCATCATTTCATAGACTCTATTCTATCACTATCTACTCAGCTATCTAGCAATAACCCTATATCCACCCCCACTAAGGACCATAGTAATATACCACCTTTCACCCTCTCTCCCATACCAACCTCCATAGTCAAAAAGCTACTCTCAAAATTAAAACCTACCACTCTTGCAGCTGATGGCCTACCCACTAATTTCCTAAAACTAGCAGCTGAATCTCTAGCCTACCCTGTCTCAATTCTGATTAACCGCTCCATAAAAGAGGCTTATATCCCTCATCTATGGAAGGAATCACATATTATCCCCCTACACAAAGGTGGCAACTCCTACGAGCTATCAAACTACCGCCCCATTGCTATCCTATCCCCCCTGTCCAAACTTCTGGAAAAATGTATTCATACCCAAGTGATGCATTTCTTAACCTCACATAATCTCCTCTCCTCAACCCAGCACGGCTTCCGCCCAAACCACAGTACAACCACTGCTCTTCTGTCTTTCACCAACCAGGTTAACCAACTCAGAAATAACAACAACTTTGTATCTGCCATATTCTTAGATCTCTCTAAGGCATTTGACATGGTCTCACATAACCTACTACTTCACACACTAACATCATTATCCTTTGCCCCCTCTACAACTGCTTGGTTCAGAAACTATCTCTCTGATAGGAAACAATCAGTCAAATGGCAAGGAGCCCTATCACCCTTACTATCATCCACCATAGGTGTTCCACAAGGCTCAATACTAGGTCCATTACTATTCACTATTTTCACTAATAAACTACACACCTCCACACTGCATGCATCACTCATACAGTATGCTGATGACTCCACATTAATCTGCTCAGCCCCATCCCTTACCGCTCTTCAAAATCTTACCCAGGAATCCTTCAACGCCACGGAAAAATGGATTACTGATATCCAACTGATCCTTAACCCCAACAAGACAAAACTACTACTTTTCTCCACAACCAAATACAAACCCACACCCCTCTTTTTCACTATCACTTCCAAAAATGGCACCACAATCTCCCCCTCCCATCACACAAAACTCCTTGGCATTGAAATAGATAATGACCTCCACTTCGATGTCCACATCTCCCAAACTATTAAGAAAGTACATAAAAAATTAGGAACACTGTACAAACACAAACACTTCCTAACAGACCAAGCACGAATCACCCTAGCCCAAACCCATCTTCTGTCTACACTACTGTATGCATCTCCTATCCTAACCTGCATTAAGAAAACAGACATGAACAAACTAGAATCATGTTACAATAAGATTGCAAAATTCGCCAATAACTCTGCTTTTCGTAGCCATCATTGTCTTGCCCTAAAAGAATTACAGTGGTTAGAACTTCCTCATTTAATTAGTTTCCACCAACTTATCCTCACCTACAACATCCTAAAAAATCCCCACAAGACTCCAGCCTTGAACCAACTAGTTAAACAATACTCAGCAAACCGTCCACTCCGCTCATCCAACAAAACCCTGCTGCACATAACTCAAGCCAACAACACTGCAGGAAAAGCTCTATTTGCTCATACCATAGCAAAGACATGGAATAATCTCCCCCAGAATATCTCCTCAGCTCCATCTATCTCACTGTTCAAAAGATCACTTAAATCACACCTCCTGCATTCCTGGCTCTGTCCTTGCATCACATAAATGCTTTCCTGCTCTACCCAAATACTTCCGACCCACTCTACATCCTGCTTTCTATCTCTATACTACAGTACTAATTTCTCCTCAAAACTGATATACAGTGCCTTCCTGTGCCCATGCTCAGTCCTGCATCAGCAAAGTTTGTCTGATCATGCTATCATATGTGATATATCTGATGATTGTATTGATACAATGTAGTCCTTTCATTAGTTTTATACAAATCACTTCTTCATATTGTTTTTTATATCTTGTATTATAAATAATATCTAGTATTGTGTATATTACCTCCAAACATGTAGTTGTATTAGTGGAGCTTTTCTCCCCGGGACTCCGTTGTAAATGGACCTCCATCCAGTCGGACTTTCCCGGTCAACAAATGTAAAATAAATAAATAAAATAAAATAAATATATATATATATATATATATATATATATACACATACATATATTTATAGATACACATAAGTATATATATATATATATATATATATATATATAAATGCCTTAGGGCAGATAGCCTAGTATAAACCTATGAACCTAAATATATATATATATATATATATATATATATATATATAAATATATACACATACACCCACGAACATCCGGTGCTTGGTGAATAAAGTGTCCTAACGTATTAATACATCCACAAACCAAATAACCTGATTTTTATCTTTTTGTTGTAACTCTCTGGTCTCCAACAATTGTGATCATCATCATCATCATCATCATCCCCTTTTTCTCATTTACATGAGGTCGGGGTATCGTATTAACTGTCGCCAACTCTCTCGATTCACTGCCACTCTCCTGCCTTCTTCAACACTCATGCCTGACTGTCGCAGATCTTTTTTCACACAATCCATCCGCCTCTTTGCTGGACGCCCTCGCTTCCTCTTACCTTCTTCCTGTCTGTCCCAAATCTCCCTCACCAGATTGTCTTCTGCTTTTCTACACATGTGCCCATACCATCGTAATCTGTTTTCTTTGATCTTTTCTGCAATTGGAGCTACTTTGGCTTCTGCTCTTATGTCCTCATTTCTTCGCCTGTCCCGCAGTGTGCATTCTACCACCTTTCTCAGGCACTTCTTTCCATCACCTCTAGCTTCTTCAACTGTTCTGCCTTTACTGCCCAGGTTTCTGTACCATACAGTAGTACTGGTTGCACCACTGTCTTGTACACCTTACTTTTCAGCTTCTTTGGCATTCTTCTGTCATATACTACACCTGATACTCTATGCCAGTTGGCTGCAGCCCCTCTGATTCTAGCTTTGACCTCTTCATTCAGACTACCCTTCTCCTCAACCACCCCTCCCAGATACTTGAAGCTGTTTACCTGTTCCACTATCTTCCCATCTATCTCTATTCTCAGCTTCTTCTAATTCCCCAATCTGCTGCCATTACCACTGTCTTATCTGTGCTTAGTTTCATCCCATGCGCCTTCAGATTTGCATTCCATTCTCCTATCCTTTGCTGAAGTTCTAGATCAGAGTCTGCCTGTACTGCCACATCGTCTGCATACAGCAGCTTTGTTGCTCTGACCCCTCCAACCTGTTTGCTGATGTAGTCCATTACCAGTATGAACAGCAGTGGGCTCAGAGCTGAACCCTGGTGTACACCCACTCCCACTGGGAACCCCTCAGTGAGGCCAAACACTGTTCGTACTTGAGTCACTGGATCCTTGTACATAGCCTGTACTAATTCTACCAATGTTTCTGGGACTTCAAATCACCACAGTACTGCCCAGATCAGCTTTCTTGGGACCTTGTCATATGCTTTCTCCAAGTCTAGGAAAGCCCAGTTTGAATCTCTCCACTTCTCTAGTTTCTTCTCAAGTATCTGTCTCAATGCAAACATCGGGTCAATTGTGCTGCATCCTGATCTGAATCCGAACTGTTCATCTCCCATCTTACATTCTACTATTCTGCGTATCCGTTTATCAATCACCCTCTCCAGAACTTTCATGCAATGTGGTAGGAGTTTGATGCCTCTGTACTGTCCACAATTGTGGATGTCCCCTTTGTTCTTGCACACTGGAACGAGTATGCTTATGCTCCAGTCATCTGGAATACGCCTTTCTCTCCACACTGCAATTAGTACCCTCAGGAGCCATTTCTCCCTAGCTCACCCAGCATCTTTATCATATCTGCTGTGACCTCATCTGAGCCTGCTGCTTTCCCTGACTTCATTTTCCTTAGTGCTGCTCTTACTTCTTCTAAGCTAGGCTCCTCTTCTATTCTCATTGTAGGCTGTTTCTGGGGCAGTACCGCTTCTGTGGGGTTTTCTTCATTCAGAAGCTGCTGGAAATACTCTTTCCATCTGCCTTTGATGTCCTGTGGGCTGGTAAGCAGGTTATTGCTGGAATCCCTTATGAAGGGTGTCTGACTATCTTCTTTATCTTTCTGTCTTTGCCTTGCAACCTGGTATAGTTTCTTTGTGCCCCTTACTGAGTCACTTTCCAGAAGCTGATAGAGTGCCTCTGATGCCATATTCTTTGTTATTGCAACTTCTTTCTTAGTTTCTTTGTTAGCCAACCAGTAGTCCTTCCTAGCTTGGTCAGTCTTTTCAATCTCCCACTTCTTCCTGCACTCCTTCTTTCTTTTGATTACTTCCTGCACTTCTGCATTCCACCACCAGCTTTCCTTATGTACCTTATTTCCATACCTGGCTTGGCCACATATCTTTTCTGTAGTCCTAACACATGCTGTTTTCAGGCGCTGCCACTCTTCTTCAACTCCACCTTTTTCCTCCTCTTCTTGGGGTGCTAGAGCCCTGAGTAATTCCTTGAACTGCTGTACTTTCTCTCCAGTCAACGTCCAGGTCTCCAGCCTGGTCTCTGTTGACCTTAGAGCCTTCTCTGACCACTGCTTGCAGCTGATTGTGGCAACTACTGGTTTATGCTGTGAACCGACTGTTTCACTGGGGATGACCTTGTAATCATGGATTCTACCCCAGTGCCTTTTCCTTACTAGGAGGAAGTCTACCTGAGTTGCATGTTGGCTACTCTTGTATGTGATCTTGTGACTGTCTCTCTTTCTGAACCATGTGTTGGCTACTATCAAGCCATTTGCCAGACAAAAGTCTAGAATGGCTTCTCCTTCTTTATTCCTATTGCTCCACCCATGTGGACCCAGGCAGTCCTCATATCCTGTTCTGTCTGTCCTGATATGTGCATTTAAGTCACCCATTATCAAAACCAATTCATGTTGTCCTGCTTTATCTAGTAGGTCCTGCAACTGCTGTCTGAATGCACTCTTTTCCTCACTATCACAAACCTGCTGTGGGGCATAGGCTGAGATTATGAATACTGTCCTATCATTACACTGGAGTCTGATTGCCATGAGTCTGTCATTAATTCTGATGATATCCCTCACTGACTTCTGAAGCCTCTGTCTCACCACAATTCCTACACCATTTCTAGCCTGTCCACCACCTGAGTAGTAGAGTCTGGATCCCAAGCCAAGTGGCTTTGTTGCACTGCCCTTCCATCTTGTCTCTTTGATACATAGGATGTCCAGCCTCCTCCGTATCATCATGTCATCCATTTCTAAGCTGCGTCCTGTCAGTGAACCTACATTAAGCGTAGCAATTCTCAGTTCATGTTTGGCAGGTTGGTTGGTTTTATGTCCAGCTTTCACTCAATAGAGCTATCCCAGGTAACCCAGGCTGGGCAACTAGACATACTGCGCACCACAATAGATGCCCAAAGCGGTTGGTCTTTTTGCAACTCTTCCCCCCATTGGGCACCATGTAGAATCTGTGCTGCTGCCCATAGCTCCATTCATTGGTGAGTTTGAGATGGAAACACTGTGATCATGACATAGAATTGGTTGCGTGCATCACTCGATCCACACCTCTAGCTTTGTACCCTCTTGCCAAAAACCTAGATCTCATCTGTTCGGCCTGTGCCTGAAAATCTTTTTGTTTAACAAAAAGATTTTCAGGCACAAAATGATAAAAATCAGGTCATTAGGTTTATTACTAAGTTTGGTAGTAACACCTTTAAAATCAAAAACATAATCCAACAATATTGGCATATATTAAAAACCGATAGGTTTTTGGGCCCATTAATAGATAGTCAGTGTTGGTTTGGATATAGGTGAGGTAGGACTATAGGTGAATATCTAGCAGACTTTAAGAAGAGCAATAATAATATACCGACAAAAACGGGAAAATAAGATTGTTGGCAGTACTTTTTGTGGTCATTGCGTTTACTGCAAGGTGGTCTCAAAAACTAAGTAATTTACCTCCATTAATACAGCAAAGGTGTACGATATAAGACATCTTATTACGTGCACCAGTGAATGGGTGGTATACATGGCTGTGTGTCAATGTGGTTCATTCTATGTGGGTCAGACTTCTTTAAGTTTAAAACAAAGAATTGCATTACTTATCAGTGACATCAATTGTAAAAGGGTACATAGTGCTTTATACAAACATACATTGATACATACTGGGGCCCATTTCATATTCCTGGGTATCGATAAGGTAATAGGAAATGAATTGATCACAGCACGTAAACATACAATTTTAACACAAAAGGACAGGATGTGGATAGTGAATTTGGGTGCACTTTTCAAACCAGGACAAAATGATCACTGGTAGGTAAGTTTAGTTTAGTATAGGGATTTTTTTCTAAAAATAGAGGTCCAATTAACAAAATGGGTGAATTGGGAAAATATAGGTATATATTACTGTAGAGTGTGAATTGAGTTATGCATTGTTGTGGTGTGTTTTACATACTCAAGGAGTATTAACTGTAATGGGCATCCTATGACTTTAAGAAGCCCAGAAAGAAAAAATGTATAAATTGGGTTTCTACCTTCTCAGTAATACACACTGATGACGCCAGTGGGTGAAACCTAGGTTTGTGTTCGATGTGGCAGATTGGCTGGCCATTAAAGAAGATTTGGCATAATTTGGTGTGTCTCTTATTTTATTTTATCCATTTGGGTTAAAATAACCATTCTAGTGCTGGATATTTGGTTTGTGTAAGTATATGTGTATGCATATATATATATATATATATATATATATATATATATATATATATATATATATATAGATTATGTGGGTCTACTTCATAAGAACAAAAACCTACTTGCCTGAATCACTAAATGTCGAGACGACTTTGACGAAACCACAAATAAATGAACACTTGGATCACTGATTAGAAACTCTGGGAAAGTAAGCATGTGTCCAGCATCACATAAAAATCAAACTGAAGCAAACTAAACCCAC
>NC_056732.1:979898119-979935619 GCF_019279795.1 Protopterus annectens | reverse complement strand
CTTCTGAAGACAGCAACAACTGGCTCAGTGGAGGCATAGAGGGAGAGAAGGGTGCAACCAGTGGAGGGACTATAGGCCTTGTCTAAGGACCAGCAAGTTGACCTGCTCCCTACCACCTTGGCTCTTACAGAAGAACAGCTCATTGGGATTCCTTTGCAGCAACAAATATACCATAGGTCTCCTGCTCAGCCCTGGACTGCCCAACTCCTATGTCCTCTGTATGAATGGGTTGATGGGGTACTAGCAGTACAGTCATCAGACAAGGTCCTGGGAGGGTGGGAAAATCTTTCTGATCTGCTACTCTCAGTACATTTTTTTTCTGTCAGCCACACTACTTTATCTAACAACTAACTCATACTTTTTGTTAACTTGCAACTCAGATGTGAGAAGACAGCTGCACGCTGATTACCCATTATCATGGGGACTATATTTACAAAAGTCATATATGAAAACAGGATGTTGTTGTCGTTGTTCTTTTCGGCTCTTCCTGGTTAGGGGTCGCCACAGTGGAACTCTTTTCCGCTAATAATTGGCAGTAGATTTTTTATGGTGCCAAGTTGCCAGCCCGACCTTCAGCGAAGGCACGCCCATTCACGCATGTCTTTTGGAGGCCACTTGACTGCGGGGAGGACATGCAGACTCCACACAGAAGGCACTCCTGCTGAGAATCGAACAGGAGAACCTCTTGCTGTGAGCCAACAACACTACCGCTGTACCACCGCGGCTTCCTCATATATGAAAATAGGATAAACTACTATATATATATATATATATATATATATATATATATATATATATATATATATGTGTGTTTTTCATTATACAACATGAAATGGTATATGCATTACAAAAATGGAAAGCATGGGAATTGTTTAATTTTTACCATACAGCAAAACCTCCCCACAGCTATGCCTGCAGTTTTAGACACAGGAGAAGCATTTAGCTTTCAGTCTTAGACTTGGCTGACAGGAATACAGGAATGAGGCACATGATTACCAGGACCATGAGATGCCTAGCTGTATACATCTTTAAGCAGACAAACGTAAAAGTTCTTACCACCCTTTTGAAGCACTTAATAGTGTTCACCTCCAATATCAAGGAAGGCTGTACATAATAACCCTGGTGTAAACATGTGTCTACCCATCCAGTCATCAAGATTAGCTTTAAGGTAGATAAAGCAGTACTTTGACTTGTAGTTGTAAATTATTATATAGGCTAGAAATGCTGTTGAGTTACAAACCTCTCTCTTCAATGAGCCTTGTGTATTTACTGATGTAGATTTAAGTTGTTAGTGCAGGTATTTTTAGAGATAATGGTTTTGTGAAAAAATGGGATGTCAGATAGGACTGGGTCTTTCATGGTTCAAAAGTGAGACACGTCACCTCGCAGCAATGTGTTTGCTACCAAGTGAGGGGAAAATCATGCTAGTCTATCTGTGTAGTTGAAGGATTTGAGATCTTTAATGTTCCTGGTTAGAAATTTTGGGGGCCTTTCCAATTAAGTGAAAAGCTTGGACTTGTCCATACCAAAGGCAGCAATGCATTCAGTGATGGGTCTGATAAGGAAAGATTACAGTGGTATGATGGCTTCTTTGGATCTTGAAGATATGCCCTTGGAAATGAACTGTGCAATGTAAACAGGTTTCCCAATTGTGGTGGAAACATGATGATCAAATGAGGGAAAGCTATTCACATGAGTACCTAGGCCTTTTATGACTGTATCTATCTAAGGAAGATGTTCATTTACAATATATGAGGTAGGAACAACTTTTCTTTCAAACACTACTATGCAACACTTTTTTCATTTAGTTTGAGATCCTTTTTATACACCATGTACGCATGTAAATATTCCAACCCTTGTTGGCACTGTTTTGCATCAGTGATGAGTGGATAACAGTGCCCAGTTTACAACCATCAGCAGACTTGGTAAACCACAAATTGGCTTAGTTGTGTTGCAAAATAAATGCTTAACAAGAAAGGGCCCAGAACTGATTGCTGTGGTACCCCACTAGTTACAAATTTACATTCAGGCAGGGAATCAGCAACTTTCACAACTTAGGATCTGTTGGATAGCCAATTTGCAATCCAGCTGACAAAGTAGGAATGTACATTAAGCTTTTGTAATTTTTCAATAATACCAGCCTGGGTGATACAGTCAAAAGCTGGGGCCAGGTCAAGATGAGCACAAAATGACCACTGTACACAGCCCCTGTAGCCTTTTCAAAAAAGCTTACTAGGTTCAGAGACAGGATATGCCCTCCACAAAACCAAACTAATCTGGCTCTACATCAGTTAAATTCCCTATGTTTGCATAAAAAAGTTCTGGGTTCTGCTATTATACATTTCACGGCTTTGCATATAAGGCTGGTGAGGCTGATGGTTAAATAATTATCTGGGTCTGTAAAGGGGCCACCCTTGTGTTGGGCAGTCACAATGGCTATTCTGCAGGCATTGAGCACAAAGCCTAAAGACAGTCTGAGTCTTTACAGTAAGTAGAGGCTCAGACAATGAATACTTGGCACTGAAGAGAATGCAGTTTAATATATTGTCAAGTTCCATGGGATTTTTTTTTATTTTTAACCTTTGACAGGTATTCTAAGAGTTGTTCCAAGGTGATTACAGGGAAACTAAATTCTCTGCAACAATGTGGGTAGCAGTGGTAAAGTTAGCTCTAAATCTGTCTTCTAATATATTAGCTTTATCCTCAGGGTCAGAATGAGTGGCACTATTATGGATGTGCTCAGTGTACTGTTGAACAGTGCTGGCAATAAACCCTTTACAGTAAGTGCTTGGTATGAGATGTACAATATGTAATCATCCAAAATAAAAAAATAAGAAAAAAAGTACCATCAAACTAAATAACTTTTTGTAACCGTATTTCTTCTATACATAGATTTATGTCTTCCAAACAATACAGATCTGTGTGCCATAAAACAAAGCATAGAGTCACACACCTAACTGATGACACAAAAGATTTTTTTTTTACTGTAAGCAGCAATCTATATAAGAACATCAAGCTCCCAGTAGGAGATGTTCCACAAACGAAGACAAGAAAGACCACAAAAATGTTAACTAAGTGCGCATTCTTCTCTGAACAAAGTTTTAAAACTGGTAAATAGTTACTACAAAAAGTTCAGACTTTCCTGACAAATAAAACTATTCCATATACACTCATGCATGAAATGTTTATCCTTAGCCGCACAGGGTAAACTCATCCACATTTATGGTATTGATGTGCTGAATCATTTCACCAATCATGATATGTTAGCAAAATATCAAAAACTATACATGTAGTTGTAGAGAAGCCTTAAAGATAAAACTTTGTCAGTAGCTCATGAGAGCTTGGCCTAGATGGCATTACCATTCCCAAAGTTGTGAGATATCTGTACAGTGCAGCCTTTAATTTCCATGCAGCTTTGTAGGCAGCTATGTCACAATAGATGTTGTTACATACTTTCACTATTTACCATGTGGAAAAATGCTCTCATACTGTCCCTTGTCATATATTTTCTGTTTGCGGACCGCAACACCTTATTTGTGCATACTTCTCTTTCTGAGTGGTAGTGCTCTTTGGAACATAGCTATTTTTGAAATGCAGTGTAGTTTACATTTTGTAGTCAAAGCACCCATATTGCCACCAGAAAAAACATACCAAGTTCATGTAGTTGTTATGTGTATGACTTCTTGGCAGACCCTATAGCATTGTGGTTACTTCATTCTGGACTATCACCAACATACAGATTTTTCAACAGAGACTGGTACCCAGGCCTATAAACAGTATTTCAGAGTATTATGATTGGTACATTGGGGTAGCAGCGTCATGAGTCCTCCAGGCAGTAGCTTTCCTTAACACATCCCAACGCTCCCACACCACCTCAATAAACAAATCATGGTATATTGCCTATATTTGGCTATCAAATGTCTGCAGTCCCTCAATGCTTTCTTAATGATTACGCTTTTGTTGCTTGTTTTCCATTATATTTTCTTCCCTGCATTTTCTTTTTTCTATAAACAGCAGTTTACACAGACTCTAAATAGCCATGCATTTGAACTCTCTGTAAGAATAATAAACAGCTATTTAAAACTGGCTGAAGTAAGAAACTGAAGCTTATTCATAAAAACAGCTTTCTAAAGATACACAGCAACACAGCAGTTAATTTCAAGCACGACGAACACTTAGGAAACATTATATTTTTATACTTTTATATTCTGCTGCTAATAATATATAAGTATTCCCTTAGTCAAATCTTTTATAACTTTTTAGTGGTTCACAAAGCAATGTTAACAATAAACATCATTTTAACAATATCACTTCTGCAAATCTAAAAATAAAAAGCATAAAAAATAATGCAATGAAATAAATCATGCTGTAGCACTGCTAAATTTTAACAGTGCAACCTGTATTTTCAAGATAAGAGTTGGAATTATCAGCTGGCACCATTGTATGGCCTAACTACCTTCCCTGCAAAAAAATACAAATCTGGCATAATGAGACATCACAATATGCTGAAAGAAAAACCACAAAGACCACTGTACACCCCAGCTGTACTACTATTTTACTTCCCAGACTACATCTAAAATATGTCTTACCTAAATATAATGATGCATTTTCTTTCTTGACATTATCATCCAGGTACGTGGGTCCAAGAGTATAGATTGGTGTGGAGCCCATGCCAACAAGAATCTGGGCACAGATAAACAATGCCACATAAAGAGAATGATCATTTCCTCCAGAGTCCCTTGGGCAGGCTGATGTTTCCAGTTGGTCTTTCGAAGTCCCATTGCCATTTGTACACAGACCCTCATTGTTCACTGAAGAGTTCACTTCCTGAATTTGATAGGGGGGTGAAATAAAGTGAGGTAAAGAGAATAATGCAGCACCCAGGGCTATGAAAAATCCACCCACTGCAAGCCACCGTGGTCTTCGCCCTCGACCACCAAAATAACTAATGAAGACCACCACCAGCAGACTGCCAATATCAAAACAGCTGACCAGCAGCCCAGACTCCGAACTTTTTAAACTATATCTCTTTTCAATTGTGGTGATAACACTGCTAAGGTAACCTGATACCATAAGAGACTGGATAAATGTCAAGAAGCACATACAGAACAAAAAGCAGCGAGAATCAGAAAGAATCAAGTGCAAACATTTTCTACCAGGTATAAAGACTGATGCTGAAGAAGGAAAACAAGTTGTCCTTTTGTCATCAATACCAGTGCAATCTGTCCTTACGTTATTCCCAGTGCCTCCGGCTGTTGTAGTTGAGGACAATAATATGGATTCGGAGCAGTTCGTATTGCTTCCAGTGCATTTGTTGTACTCCGCCCTGTAAGTCTCTCCCTGATTGCTGTTAAGGAAAATCCTATTCGTGGCATTAAATGATGTCCTTGTGGTATCAACCACTGTAGAGTTCGACTCTTGGTAAGTCGTGCTACATAGACCATTCAAGACTGGCAAACTCTTTGACCTAAAATGATTACTTCGATCTTGCGTTTGCCGGCTACATCCTTTGTTGCAATCATCCATGTCAAACTGGGGGGCTTCAGACTCCACAGAAGCCATTAATAAAACTTTAAGCAATACATGTTTAATATTGCAGTTCGAATTGCTGCAAATGCCATATTAGCAAAAGAGACTACAGAGCTGATCAAATACTGTTTCAACATTTCCCTATGTACCATACACAAGAGTTGGAAAATAAGAAGCGGATGATACATAACATCGGAGGCTTTTCTTTTAATTAAAAAAAATCACTACATGCTGATTTTGTTTCGGCAGTCCTCCCAAACTGGCAATCAGTACCTTTAAAGATGTTTAACGAAGTATGTTTCCTAATGTTAACTTACGATGTGTTTGCCAGTTCAGTGCGGGCAACCGGCAGCAGGGAGACTTACGGCAAGAAAGTGCATCTTTTTATAACAAAGAACATCTCCCCATGGTGCTGCTTCCCTTGTGCTAAGATTTGCAGCACTGCATGCCAGTTTAAGCCGGCAGTACAATACTGGCAGGGACCCTGATTCTAAAGCCGGTGCACATCTATCGGGGTGGGACTGAGAGGCTGTAGTGCCCTCCCCCAACCTATTATATTCCAACCTATTCGTTGTTGTTTGGAGTAGGCACAAGACAGAGAAACGCTGAGCTACGCAGGCGCATCTTTAAATAGCAGTCATGTGACTGTACGGCGACTTGGGATAATGGGATAAAGATCGCTGCAGGTGCTTTATGTGCTGGCAAGCAGTTTGGCTGTTGCTTAGATTAACTAACCTGTTTGAATTAGTTTCATATTTGTAATTGTATAGCACTACAGAAGTAAATTAAGAATAACAGCGATGGTGTTTCATTTTATTTTGTGTGACTGGTATCTGTCCATTTTTTGAGTCAGCCACAGGTTGTCGGGGCATCTGTACAAACTGAGTCCCATGTTAAGCTAGGTTTGCCACCTTTTTAAATGTCCAAAGTAGGACATTTTTGGTACAAACGTCAGATCTTGCAGGGCGAAACATACCCACGGGCAGTACCAAGGACAGAACTTCAATTTTGTTGCCTAAATAAAAGCTTATACAGCATTTTAGTTGCTTGTGCTGTTTCTTATAACAATTAGGTATTTCAGATACAGAATAACTGTTTTATGCAACTATTACATAAAATATAGGAAATAACTTTGTCCTAAAATCTCAGGACATTTGCCATGTTTTCAATTTTTTTTGCAGGACGCAACTACCCAAAGAGGGAATGTCCCTCGCAAGACAGGTAACCCTATGTTAAGCCAGTTACAAAATAGCTTTGCTTTTTCGTTTTTTGAAGAAAATAGTAACGTTATAACATATGTCTAAGTAACTTAAAAATGGAAAGCTTGCTGTCAGATAAGGAATAATCACCATTTATGGTTGCATCAACTTTTGTTGCCCACTATACCTCTCAAGTGTGCCTAGAGTTACCACCTGCCCCTCTTTGGGCAGTTATGTCCTGCGGGCGGGGGGCTAAAATAACAGCGAATGTCCTGAAATTTTAGGACAAAAATAGTTTCTAAGTTTTCTTTAGTAGTTGCATAAAACGGTTATTTTGTATCTGAAATACCTACAGTACATATAAAAAGTGTACACATCCCTGTTAAAATGCCAGGTTTTTGTGATATAAAAAAATGAGACCACAATAAATCATTTCAAAACTTTTCCCACCTTTAATGTGACCTATAACCTGTACAATTCAATTGAAAACAAACAAATCTGTTAGGAGAAGAAAATATAAAAAATTAAAAACGTACAATAAGCTGGTTGCATAGTGTGCACCCCCTTAAACTAATACTTGAAGTACCTTTTGATTTAATTCCCTCATTCAGCATTCCTCATTCCCAGTCTTAAAAAGTTCATTTTCCACATTGAAAGGGTATGTCACACATTCATTAATAAGAACATTTTTAAAACAATATCCATGGTAAATAATTGTGAATCATGTTAATTCATCAACATAATCCCCGGGATTCATGAAGCTTGCGCCAGGTGCAGGCATAGCGTCGGCGATCTAACACCAAATATGGCCGCCGAGCGATTCAGGTACAAGCTGTTTCCACGTGTACTACCTGCGTACGCCACGCCCGCACAGCTCCTGACGCATGTATGCTAATTACCCTATGCGCAGCAGCGTAGCATGCAAATGAAGGTATATAGCGATTCAGGAAGTGGTGCAGGCATAGTATAAGCATGCAGAAATGTAAACCGAAAAAAAAGGTTTACATTTTTCAAACATAAAATCAGAGCCATGACAGCGGACCAAACTCACGTATTATACTGTTAATATATGCCAATGGCTAAATATATAGCCATTGGCATAAAAAAATGCACAACATATAAAAAATAACATTTAATGTCATGCCCACACTAACGCAAAGTAAAATCGCAGGGCATTGGTGTGCAAATGGGATCACAATGAAAATTTATTTATATGTAATAAAACTGCAATGTAACACATTTCATGAATTCCCCATAATAATCAACGGCACGCATGCTACACCACACCATGGCGCAAGGGTTGCTAAGGGGCTGTGACAGTGTTCTGCACGGTAACTAGGAATTAGTAGGCAATGCCATGCAAATGAGAGGAGTAATACTGAATCACAAAATCCCCGCTGGCGTGAGGATGTACCTCACTGCGTAGCGGTACAACACCGAGGTGTGGCCTGGAGATAAAGATGACATCAAGAGAGGGGTGCGCCACCTTAGCTGTAAGCACATTGGAGCATTGCTAATCCGGTTTGCCTGTTGCTAAGCAAAGCTGCAGGATAGGGGTGTGTTAAAGTAGCCATAGCTTTGCTTAGCAGAGAGCAAGGTAACCAAATGTGCATGTGAACGTGGATGAAAACACGCTCGAAACCCGGTAAACGGCTGTGCATAGCACACACCAGAGCTGAAACAGGAAGGATACGGGGAAAAAATAAGAAAATGCTGCAGCATGGTAATTGGAGTACAAATGAGTAATTAACACTTAGGAACCCACATTGGGCCATTGACAACAGCTAACAAGGCTGCTAGCAGCTACCTGCAGAACAGGAAAGAGGAGGTGCCTCTGCAAAGAAAAGAGAACTGTCACAGCAGAACAAAGCAAACTTGCAGTAGATCAGCTACATAGCACATTTCGCAACACAATCCTGGGTTGGGAAAGTGCAAAACAAGAAAGCCAGCAGCTGGATGCATGCGTGCCAATGGGAGGGGAATCGGGTCGAAAAGTGAAGTAAAGGGCAATAGATGAATCATGACAGCCAAGCGTAATTCAACACCAAAGGCCCTACAATAGCAGTACCCACTGTAAAACCCATAATTAAGATACCCTGCAGCTGGAATTGCACATACACACCCAATTACACCAGCAGCATCCATAGCACAATAGTATAAAGTGTGAAAGCACCTCACACACACTTGTGTATTCCCAGACACTCTGCACCATTGGTGTTTACAGACGGGGAACTTTCAATATGTAGATGTTAGGAGCTGCCATAGCTTTGAGTCACCAGTATGTGTTGGAGACTGAAGGTGGTGTGGAGGATGATGCTGACAACCATCTCAGGCACCGGAGGAGGAGAAGAGTGTTCAGACCCAGGGTAACCTGCCAGGGGCTACATGATCTGGAGATAGTAGAGCATTACAGGGTGGACAGGGACAACATACAGCAACTTGTTGAGCTGTGCCAGCCATGCCTCAGAGCCAGAAATAGCAGTGGGGAACCCATCTCAGTGGACACGAAGGTATGTGTAAGCTTAAGAATACTAGCCACAGGTAGCTTTCAAAGGCCAACTGGAGATATCATGGGGATCTCACAGGCATCAGCATCCAGGGTACTCCACCAGTTCCTGGATGCCATGCTACCACATGCCAATGAGCACATATACTTCCCCCAAACGCAGGAGGAGTTGGCCAGCAATATGTGTCTCTTCCACCGTGTGGCAGACTACCCAGAGGTACTGGGTGCAATAGACTACACGCACATACACATCAAGTCACCACCCGGAGAGCAGGGTAGGCGCTACATAAACCACAAGGGATACCCCTCCATCAACTGCCAGGTTGTGTGCAATGCCCAGGGCATTATCATGGATATGTGTGCTGGCAGCCCTGGAAGCTATCACGACTCACACATCTGGCATGCCTCACAGCTGTATCAGGCATTTGCCAGGGAGGACATCCCATATGGCCACCTGGTGGGGGATGCTGGCTATGCACTGGAACCATGGATGATGACTCACATCAGAAATGCATACACACACATGCAAGAATGCCATAATGAGCACACGCACAAACAAGAATCATCATAGAGCGTGTGTTTGGGATGCTGAAATCATGGTTCTGTTGCTTGGACATATCTGGTGGAGCCTTGCAGTACTCTCCAGGCATGTGTGCCCACATCTTCATAGTATGTGCCATGCTACACAATATGATCCTGCGGAAACAACTGCAGCAGGGACAGACTGGTGAAGGCCCTCACAGCCCACCACCATTTCCAAGGGCCCCACAGGCATAGAGGAACTCAGACCATGAACACCCTGTGCCAGCCTCAGTAGGCAGATGGAGGCGTGCCCAGTATGCCCATGCCTTGGCAAAGAGGGAATGTATAGCACACACACTGACAGTGTAGGCAGCTATGGACTGACACCCTTCTCCACCTGCACACACAGTAAACATGGATGGCACGCACACACAACCACCTGTAAATTGTCATGTATAGGTGGTTTACTGTGTGCATCCTACATAGGCAGCCCTCAGCTATTGTACACACAACTGCCATTGGCACAAGGTAAGTCAATACCTGAACAGTAAATTAAGCTACCAGCATGTGTCGATACTGTATGTATAGGTTCATAGGTACATAGGTAGGTACTTGCCTAACTGCCCGAGGCCATTCATAAGCCTAGCCAAAATGTGTCTGCTGTCGCCACCCCATTGATTAACTAACTGTACCTCTGTGGAGCAGAGCCAATTGCAGGATCCCTGAGGTGTATCCACTGTTCCCCACCCACTCTGCAAGGATTCCCTGGAGTGTTAGTGAGGGGCTCCATATAATGTAATCAGGGATGTAGTTCCAAACCATGGGGAGTACCCGTGACAGGAATCTGTCACTCCAGCATCTTCCAGTTATGGTTGTGGCAAGGTGTAGCTCATTACAGTGTGTGGCTCACTGTGACATGGATTCCCATAGGTGGAGCATATCCATTAAGCCTGACTTGGACACGGCTTTGTTGGCCAGCAAATATCATCTCTGAGTAAACGAGATGCCACTGAGTAATACAAGAGTTTATGCAGTCTGGCAACATAGGACACATGTCTGAGGGCATTATTCCTCTTGGCGAGGTACATTCATGGCCCTTCCAGCTGTTGGATGTATCTTCTGAGGTACAGCCAAAATGGGTTATACTCGATGATGGGATTGATGAGTGATGAGTAAAGGGGCACAATAACCTCAGTCTGTTTAGATGCAAACTCTTAAGTAATCAGATGGCCTACATAGACGGATGTCCTAACTACTTCGCAGATATGATTGTCAAAGGAGAGATCACTATCTAATGTAGGCCCCACATGCCTATTAAGTCATCTGAATTATAGTGTCTGCCACTCATGTGTTAATATGTTCCCAAAATGGAATGACCATGCAGTATGTGGCCTTTAGCTGGAGGCCATGACTCTGACACCCTGTGTTGGTCTATGTGAGGCCCCTTGAAGGACGTCTGTGACAGCTGGACTGTTAGTTATGGCTCCCAGTTTATAGTAATCACCAAACACGGTCTGCTGTAGTCCACCGGTGTTAGCCCATACTGCTGAGAAGTATATGGCAAACAGTAGGGGTCCCAGGACTGAGTCCTGTGGGACACCAGTTGTGACTGGTCAAGAGTTGGACCTGGAGGCTGCTAGGCTTACCATGTGGGTTCTGTGTGTAAGCCTGTTGGCAAACCAACCTGTGATGTATGGGTGTATATACTGGCTGGTGAGTTTAGAAATAATACCTGAGTGGGGAATGGTGTCAAAACCATTGGCAAGGTCCAGGTAGTATGTATGAACTACCACACCCCACACCTAAAGTCTAGGTGACTGTAAGATGTCAAACAGGTTCAGTAGGCATGTTCTGCACTCAATCAAGCTGACCTGGGTTGGGTCAAGTGTTTGGAGGTTACCATCGTCTTTGTTAATGAGTGCCATAAGGATGCACTCCATAGCCTTGCAGATCAGGCTACTCAGGCTTATGGGGTGGTAGTTACCATGGTCAGTTGTGTCACCACCTTGGTGGAGTGGAATAGCTGTTGCCATGTGCCATTGAATGGGCATGTAGTCTGTGTAGAGGCTGATGTTGAATTGCTATATTAGGCGGGGGGTCACTTTGTCTTGTAGTGTCTGCAGGATGAGTCTGGGACACCATCTGCCTCCATTGACACTCTGTCATGTCGTTTGAAAGGGCCATTACCACCTGTATATCTCTGATGTCTGGGATACTGTATTTTTTGGGTATTGTTGTGGGCCCTGTAGGGAGTGAAGCTTGCACCAAATGTATCATCAAGTGTGTTGGTGATATCAGTAGGGTCAGTATATTCAATGCAATATTGCACCAGCACAGTGCAAATCTGTGTGTTACTGCTTAGATCCTTGACATAGCCAAAGAAGCCTTTGTGGTCATCTTCAGAATCCATGCCTATTTACCTGTGGATGTCAGCCTTGGATGATTTCATGAGTAACATAAGTGTCTTACTAATACTAGTCATGGATGACTGCATGTCTTGGGATTTGCTGTTTTTCTAGACTACTGTCCTACTTCTGTTGTATTGCCTGTATATTGCAGGGGTCCAGCAGACTGGTGTCCTTGTGTAGGAGTAGCGAGTCCTGGTTTACCATTGATGGCATAACCCATACATCTTTGTAGGTGCTTATAGAGTGCATTTGTAATTCTGTCTGTATCTTGAGCAGTGTCATCCTTGAGCATGGGGGCTGTGAACCCTCTCACCTCTGTCATTAGTACTGTGAATTTAGCTGTAGGAAAGGTATTCACTGTGTGTTCCTTGGGTGGGGGAGATAGTTGGGAGTGGAAATCATCAGTGAATAGTTCATGGTCAGATCTAAACAGTGACCGTTTTACCTCCACTGTAGTGCACCTGTTGCACATGTCGGTGATTACCACTTCTAGTATGTTTTCACCTCTCATTAGTCCGTCTACCAATTGATACAGGCTATATGAAGTGACAAATCCCAGGAAGTGCTGGGCCTAGAAGTGAATACTTGAGTAGGTTATCCAGTTAAGTGTAGGGTATCCGACATTGACCAATAACAGGGTGTCTGGTAGGACTGTCATGTTTACCACTGTCTCCAGATAGTTGTAGTGTTGCTCCTGGGTCATGGAGGGTTATCTGTAGCAGATCACAGTTTGCATTGCAGTCGTGGCCGATGTTAGCTGCACATGGATGATCACAGAGGTATCATGCTGCCCCACTAACTTGGAGGTGTAGGTATCCGCGATGAATATGGATACACCCCCTCCATGTCTGTGCCAGTCCATGTACAGTGGCTGAAATGTGTGTTATGGGTTGTAGTCTGGTAGTGTCGGTGTGCTCACAGGAGCCTTATACAGGTCCCAGTCACAGAACAGATGTAGATGTTGTCCATACTGAGGGGTGCTGTGAGTGCGTGCATGTTGTGAGTACTACCTCTGGTGTTGAGTAGCCTAACCCTCATTGATTCCACTATTGTGCAGTTCATGGAGGAGAAATTCACCTCTGGGGCTTGCCTAAAAACGGCACTATGGGGGTGCCAATAACCTTGCACAGCATTCCAAAGCCTTAGGCTGACACATACAAGTTGGTATGGCATTGTTGCAGGCATGTTTCCCACCTGTACTTGTGTCCCATCTTTCCTGTAAGTAACCTATTGGTAAACAATACAAAGCCCGAAACCTATACAAGTCCACTAGCTTCCAAGATAGGCTTTTGGAGTGATTATGTATCAGTAGTCTGTATGCTCTTGCTGTACTTAACTGTTGTCTGACTACATGGTGATTTTACACTGTATATTGTGATCAGAGAACTCTGTATAATCACATATGATGTTGGAGATGGCCTGCACTGTAGAGGTTCACAGATAGGTAGTAAGCTATCTGCCCAAGTGCATTTAGAAGCATAGCTACAGTGTAGTGGCTTTATGTCCACCATTGATGAAGTAACTGAGCCTCTGTCAAGCATAGCCAATGAAGTGATTCCAGGCAGAGTTGCTGGAAGCTGTTGAAGACTGGGGTGCTGTAGGGTGATAGGGGCACATAGTGATCTCAAAAGGGCATGTTAACATGACAACCCAACAGCATTCAATTTCCCCAGCAGGTCTTGCAGCTATAAAACTGGAGTGGCTCCCCCACAACCTGGCTGTATGTTTCTGGGAGACATGATCCCAGGGGTGTATATACTGTTGCCCAGTCACACATCAAGGTTTCCTCTGAAGTGTGTCAGTGAGGGGCTATGCCATATGTAGTTAGGATTTTAATGTATAGTCTCTCAATTCATGTGTTATGTCGGTATTTCGTGAAGCTCACTGGGTGTAGGTGGCTCCGCCTTTTGTGTAGCCAAGCTTACACATAGGATTCATGGACATAGGAAATAGGCAGAAGGAACGTTAATGTCAATAGTGTAATGGCTACAGCTTTTGCATAATATCTGTGCATTCGTGGTTCAAATCCCAATAAAGTCAGAGATGTTTCACATGTTACATAGTATACCTTAACCACAGCTTGCATATATATAGGTAGTATTCCTCAGAATAATAAACATTTGGAACACACATAAACCCATGTGTGCTGGAGAGTACAGTTAACAGACAATGTAATGTTATGCAAGCACATTAGTGAGATGTTACATCACTGAAATGTATATATCCTGAGTAGGTAGCAGAAGTGGACATATATGCGTGCACAGGTTGTAGGATGTAAAGTTTGTTTAACTGTGTACAATCGCTGGTATAATGTCACACAAACACCTTTAAACCTGCTTACAACTGCTTAAATGAGCCTTATTCTGTAGTAAAACATGTCTAATACATCGCAGATGTTGAACCCTGAACCATGCACACCATAGTTATGGGACCTACCACTAAGCCATCTAATCTGTATAAATGTTTAGTGGTCGTTAGACTACACCTTATACTACAGGCATTTCACAGTACTGACTATAAATGGGACAGTCACTTTGTGTACATATGTACAGTACATTGTAATGTACTGTAATGTGTGAATCAGCATATACAAGTCTACATATGTATAACTGTTACAAATAAATAATATATATATATATATATATATATATATATATATATATATATATGTGTGTGTGTGTATGTCACTGATGTGTGAACATAGAAATATGTATATAGATGTATATGTATATATATATATATATATATATATATATATATATATATATACATATATATATATATATATATATATGTATATATATATATGTATATATATATATATATATATATATATATATATATAGTAACATCTATAGCCATATATATATATATATATATATAAGCATCTATGAACACACTGTGAGAGGATGCCCGAGGAATGGAGAAAAAGTGTTTTGGTACCGATTTTTAAGAATAAGGGTGATGCGCAGAGCTGTAGTAACTACTGCGGGATTAAACTGATCAGTCACAGCATGAAGTTATGGGAAAGAGTAGTGGAAGCTAGGATAAGAAGGAAGGTGATGATTAATGATCAACAGTATGGTTTCATGCCAGGAAAGAGCACTACAGATGCGATGTTTGCTCTGAGAGTGTTGATGGAGAAGTACAGAGAAGGTCAGAAGGAGTTGCATTGTGTATTTGTGGATTTAGAGAAAGCATATGACAGGGTGCCTAGAGAGGAGTTGTGGTATTGTATGAGGAAGTCGGGAGTGTCAGAGAAGTATGTAAGAGTTGTACCAGATATGTACGAGGGTAGTGTGACAGCGGTGAGGTCTGCGGTGGGAGTGATGGATGCGATTAATGTGGAGGTGGGATTACATGAAGGATCAGCTCTAAGCCCTTTCTTATTTGCAATGGTGATGGACAGGTTGACAGCCAAGATCAGACAGGAGTCCCCGTGGACTATGATGTTTGCAGATGACATTGTGATCTGTAGTGAGAGTAGGAAACAGGTGGAGGAGGTGGAGATATGCTCTAGAGAGAAGAGGAATGAAGGTCAACAGGACTAAGACAGAATATATGTGTGGGAATGAGAGGGAGGACAGAGGAATGGTGATGATGCAGGGAGTAGAGGTGGCAAAGGTGAATGAGTTTAAGTACTTGGGATCAACAGTTCAGAGTAATGGTGAGTGTGGAAGAGAGGTGAAGAAGAGAGTACAGGCAGGATGGAGTGGGTGGAGAAGAGTGTCAGGAGAGGTTTGTGACAGACGAGTACCGGTAAGAGTGAAAGGGAAGGTCTACAAGAGGGTAGTGAGACCAGCTATGTTATATGGGTTGGAGACAGTGGCACTGACAAAAAGGCAGGAGTCAGTGCTTGACGTGGCAGAGTTGAAGATGTTAAGATTTGCACTGGGTGTGATGAGGATGGACAGGATTAGGAATAAGTATATTAGGGGGTCAGCCCAGGTTGGAAGGTTTGGAGACAAAGCCAGAGAGGCAAGATTACATTGGTTTGGACATGTGCTGAGGAGGGATGCAAAGTATATTGGGAAAAAGATGCTAAGGATGAAGCTGTCAGGTAACAGGAAAAGAGGAAGGCCTAAGATGAGGTTTATGGATGTGGTGAGAGAGGACATGCAGGCGGTTGGTGTGACAGAGCGAGATGCAGAGGACATGAAGAAATGGAAACAGCTGATCTGCTGTGGCGACCCCTAACGGGAGCAGCTGAAAGAAGAAGAAGAAGAAGATAGCCATATATATATATATATATATATATATATATATATATATATATATATATATATATATATATATATGTAGGAAACCAACACACCCTTAACAGCTGAGAGAAATGGTTCAGGTTGATGTTAAAAACTAGAGGCAGTCGCTAGTTTGAAAAGACTTCAATAAGTACCAAAATCACAGGGAATGTACGATAGTGTTCGTACAGACCAAATTGTCTCAGACTGCCTCAAAACATGACCACCACACAAACACCGTAAAATACGGCTTCTATCCAAAGTCAACATACGGCGTTGCAAAATGTAGGCACTTACAATATTTCAAATTTCCCGTAGTGCAATTCAATGGTCATTCCGCTTTAGAAAACCATTCGGTCCAAACGTAGATAGTACCAAAGATTCAAATGTTGATATCCCATATACACGGAAAAAATAATAATCGTATTTAAAATAAAACAGTTTTATTCGTGAGCGCTTTCGCGGTTAATGGACACCGCTTCATCAGACAAACAAACAGATACCAAATTGACAGATGTACATTTAAAATACTCAATGACCAATCAACGCTTGTGTGGGCGTAGATTTTAAAAACAGCATCACTATAACTGCGTAAGCGCAGAACGTGCTTACAACAAAAAATATCGATGTTCACATGCATACTATATAAGCATGCATATATAATTGAAGTAATTAAACAAACGTAGCTCAAATGGAGTTACGTAGATATATGCATAGACAATCCCAATAGCTATATGAACTCTACTAAATGAATGTAAACAAACAGCAGCAATATGTTGTAAAATAAAATGAAGCACAATGAAATAAAATGAAATAGAATAAAATAAACATGCAGACATTTCCACGCACATTTTCATTAAATAATCTAATTACATAATAGTTATTATTTATTATTTATTTATAATTTATTTCATTGTGCTTCATTTTATTTTACAACATATTGCTGCTGTTTGTTTACATTCATTTAGTAGCGTTCATATAGCTATTGGGATTGTCTATGCATATATCTACGTAACTCCATTTGAGCTACGTTTGTTTAATTACTTCAATTATATATGCATGCTTATATAGTATGCACGTGAATATCAATATTTTTTGTTGTAAGCACGTTCTGCGCTTACGCAGTTATAGTGATGCTGTTTTTAAAATCTACGCCCACACTAGCGTTGATTGGTCATTGAGTATTTTAAATGTACATCTGTCAATTTGGTATCTGTTTGTTTGTCTGATGAAGCGGTGTCCATTAACGCGCCACTTAATAAAACTGTTTTATTTTAAATACGCATTATTATTTTTCCGTGTATATGGGATATCAACATTTGAATCTTTGGTACCATCACGCTTTGGACCGAATGGTTCTCTAAAGCGGAATGACCACTGAATTGCACTACGGGAAATTTGAAATATTGTAAGTGCCTACATTTTTTAACGCCGTATGTTGACTTTGGATAGAAGCCGTATTTTACGGTGTTTGTGTGGTGGTCATGTTTTGAGGCAGTCTGAGACAATTTGGTCTGTACGAACACTATCGTACATTCCCTGTGATTTTGGTACTTATTGAAGTCTTTTCAAACTAGCGACTGACTCTAGTTTTTAACATCAACCTGAACTATTTCTCTCAGCTGTTAAGGGTGTGTTGGTTTCCTACATATTTGTTGACTGGGTATTTGAAGGCTTCTACATATATATATATATATATATATATATATATATATATATATATATATATATATATATATATATATATATATAAAAGCATCTATGAACACACTTTGTGACACAGAAGCATTCCAGAAGTGTACGCAAAACACATGCAGCTCTGATATTATAACTATTAATATTAACCTAATTCCCCATAGAAGAAATGGTTGCTTATTATGTGGAGATTGGTGTGGGGGAGGACCACTGGCTAATGGAATATGCATCAAGGAGGACCTGTATCGGATGTTCATTACGTAAACTGGAGGGGTACACATGGAGTATGGGGACAATGTAAAAAGGACACAAAACAAGAACCATTCTCATCCATAATACACCCTATCAGGTCACATTGCAACACTGACTTCAACAAACATATGAACATTAACAGGTATAATACATATGTACACCAACTGACTTACAAATTTGTTTGCAGTAGAACAAAAGTTGTACACATCTCAGATGCCTCAGTGGTAATGCCAGTGACTGGTGTTCATGGTCCTGGTTTCAAGACCTGCAAGGGTTGTTACGTCATTTTGAGGTCCCAAATAAGGGATGTTGGATGCAAGGTGATTAAGGCACTTTTAAGCAGTCATTAGTGGATTATTGCGTCGGTAAGTGCCAGTAAGTGATGCTTAAACAAGTCTACATGGATAAGTGCCACACAGGTTTAACCTTTGCTGAACATCGCGCAGATCACGGGCAAAGCCGTTCACAACCACTGTAATGTGCGTTAATCACCCTTGCACTACCAGTGCCTGCTCTGAGAGGTAAAATGACCACTGCCAGGATTAGAACACACAACCATGTACAAAATCTTCACAGTAACCTACCACTAAGCTAACTGAGATGTACCAACAGCAGTTGTATATCCTGACAGGTCAAAACACAAAATGTAGGATTGTGTGGAAATAGGATAAACCGCCATGTACCCAATGAAAGGTGTATGCTATACATATATATATATATATATATATATATATATATATATATATATATATGTATATACATCTATATATAAATATATATATATCTATATCTATATGTATATATATATATATATATATATATATATATATATATATATATATATATATATATATATATATATATATATATATATATATATATATATATACATATATATATATATATATATATATATATATATATATATATATATATATATATATATATAGATATATGAATCAATATATATATATATATATAGAGAGAGAGAGAGAGAGAGAGAGAGAGAGAGAGAGAGAGAGAGAGAGAGAGATGTCGATATATAGGGATAGACATATATGTAGATATATAGATAGGTTAACAACATCTACACAACCATAGAGGTACATATAAATGGAATACCTACCAAATACTGAATGCTTGACATACCAACGCGCGTAATCCAGAAGGTTAAAGACCAAAAGACCACAGTACCGAAACACCAGGAGTGCGAGTTTTAAAATCCCTATGTTAAGGGACTTTGAGTTAATGCTTCTGGTGTTGCAGTTCAGGTAGGTTACTGTGTGTAAGTGTGTTTCTGAGGGCTTTAGTGTGTGTAAGTGTGTGTGTTCTGAGTGTGGTGTGTGTTTGTGGGGGACTGTAATGTGTGGGTGTGGGTTTGCCTTGTGTGTCTGTTTGCGCGATCTCGGAGGTAGAATATTAAAGTAGGGGGTGTGGGGGGCACAGTCACCTACATGGAGGGTGTAGGGGGTCTTTCCCCCCTGCTCATACATAGTGTAGGATGGTTTGTTTGGATGTGGTGGGTAGTAGTGTGTCTGTGTGTGCGTGTGTGTTCTGTGTTTGTGTTACTTTCGCGAGTTTGACTGTCACGAGTTTGAGTGTTTGGTAATGTGGGGTTTGGGAGTCTGGGCCTGGTACTGTGGGCGTCGGAATTGTGTGTATTCGGGATTCCATAGGTATCCCGTATACAGTGGTTGAAGTGTTCATATACGAGTATAACATGGACCATAGCAATCACACATTCCGCCATGACCAAACTATATGAACAAAGGATATGGAGAGTATATGCCTATACACTATTACAAATATGTGCTATGGACCTGAGCCAAAGAGGATCAGTCACCAACACAACTCCAATGACTGCAAATACCTATGACAGAAATACACAGACTACTTTCATGTAGCAACACTTTATTACATTCCGATGTCCGAAAGGATTCAAGGACTAGCATCACCTGCATGCTATACAGGAACCATTTAACAGTGCCTTAATGAATCAGCCTGCAATTACCATAGTATCAGTCCACTAAAGGATAGGTTTGCAAATAGGGAAGGAACCCTCAGACACATATCGAATATGTATAAAAGCAGTTCCTACCCACTTGCATCTGATATGTACACCCAGCATCTCCCCCACACCCAAACCAATTACAATACATACTGTAATAACATTACAAATCATTCACTCACTGTATGACATCTGCTGAAGCCTTAACATACCTTGTCAGAGACACACTAACATGGCCCTATGTGAAATAGTTGCCGCTATACAATGGAACAGCTGCTAATGTTACAGGGTTTGTTTGCAGTAATCCCGTTTCAGTGGGTTGTATGTACACCAGGAAGTGTTACCAATTACTGATTATCAGCACAGTATGATACACATTTACACCAAACCAAAGATGTTTGGTGAGCTCACTGTAAACCACCTAACATTATATGCATAGCCATACAGCCTTGAGCTGTCCAAACATCCTTGCCAGACTGAAACATCTGCAGAAGTATCAGGTACAAACAAACCCTGCATAAGTAGCAATGTTCTGAAATATAACAGCTGTACTCACATGTAGAACATCTTCTAGGCATTACACACAATCCACGGGAGTCATGAAGCTAATATATCTCTGTGCATCTCCATATAGCCATTGCAATACATCACAAACAATACATTCAGGCCGTCTTCCTCGAAAGTAAGGCAAAGGGACAACGCCCAAGTGGAGTACTCAGTTATACACCACTGTTGCCATGGTATTGGCTAATGGAGTAGCTGCACAGCTGATGTGCATGTAATTAACTACTTTGGAACACCAATTGGTGCTCAGGATAGCACATGTTACTGATATTTAACTATAAAAGGATGGCTTGTCACACATTCAAACCATTTGTATATACCAGCAGAACATTACAAAGACGATTGAAACACAAACTGAAAAAGATTGAATAACAGTCAACAACACCTCTAGATACTAAGGTATGTAGAACACACAGTATGTCTGTGTATGTAGTACCTGTTCTGTAATAATTAAAGTGTACGCAATGCATATAGTGGAAACAGTTATCTTGTACTGATGTATTATTGAGCATAGTAATGCTTGTAGTATTTATGTGTGTACTGCCATAGGTCACAAGGCAAACACCTCATATACCACAAGGGATGCTATATAAGGGCTTTGAACCCAACAATTCCTCTCCAGCCGCTGTCAGTGGCAGGGTTGGTCCAACAAGTACGTGCTATAACAGGGGATAGTATATGTTGATATATTGTAACAGTAGGCATATGTATGGGTGTGTTACTGAGAATAACATGTCGAAGGTGGGCCTACTGTGCAATTATGATTTGCATTGTGGGATATTGTGCCAATAACTGTGTAATGTACAGTATTGTAGGCAGATATGTATTACATTTTACATAGCATTATTGTTATGTTAGGCAAACATTAGTTATGTCTATTGGCATTTACAATACACAATAACAGGATACATATGACTTGTAGTCACCCGACAGTTTATCAGCATGATAGCAAAGTAAAATAGAAGAGCTAGTTAACTATCCATGCACATAAGACATGCAATTGGTTCATAGGTTCATAGGTAGATACTAGGCTGTCTGCCCAAGGGCATTTATAAGCCTAGCTAGAGTGTGTTGGCTTCTGCCACCCCCTTAGGGTAGTTCCCTGTGCCTCTGAACAGCATAGCCATTAGTTCTCTGCTCCTCTGTCCAGCAGAGCCACTGCAGTGATCCCCGGGGTACATGTCTGTCTCCCATCCACCCATCAAGGTTTCTCTTGAAGAGTGCTAGTGAGGGGCCCTGCCTGATGTATATTGGAATCATGTTCCAAAACATGGGGAGTCTCCGGGTCAGGAATTTATCCCTCCAGCACATCCTAGTTATCGTTGTGGTTAGGTTTATATCCCTACAGCATGTGGCTCTCAGGGGCTTTTGTTTAGGTGGAGCATATCCATCAATACTGGGTTGGACATGGGCCTTGTATGCAGTATGAAATCGAGTACAGCTGGAGTTTCTTTAGTTGGGCTGCATAGGTCATCTGTTTGAGTCAGTAATCCTCTTGGTGTGGTACTTTTCTGGTCTTTCAAGCTGTTGCAGTTGTCTTGTAAGGTACATCCCAAATGGGGTATTGTATTCTTTAATGGGTCTAATAAGTGATGAGTAGAGAGGCACAATGGCCTCCTTTGTTCTGGATGCAAACCCATTTGAGATTAGGGGGGCCACGTAGAAGGATATTCTAACCACCTTGGCAATATGGTTATCAAAGGAGAGATTGCTATCTACTTGGGTTCCCAGATCCCTTATTACTTTTTCTGTTTGTAGGGGACTACCACCTATGTGGTAGTCCGTGGGTAATTAGTTTTTTCCAAAGGGGATGACTATGCACTTTTTGGCATTCAGCTTGAGGTCATGATATTGACACCAGGTATCCATCTCAGTGAGACCCATCTGGAGGGTGTCTGTATCAGCTGGGGAACCAATTATGGCCCCTAGTTTGCAGTCGTCTGCAAACCTTTTCAGACAAAGTCCTCCTGTGCTTGCCTGTACCTCAGAGAAGTATATATCAAACATGAGGGGTCCTAGGACTGAGCCCTGGGGATCGCCACTTGTAACTGGTTTACAGTCAGACCTAGGGTCTGCAACTCTCACTGTGTGGGTTCTGTCCATTAGACACTTTGCAAACCATCTTGTGACGTAGGGGTTAATGTTCAGGTTGATGGGTATGTCTATAATACCAGAATGGGGAATGGTGTTGAAAGCCTTTGCTAGGTCAAGGTAGGCTCATCTAATGCCTTGGTAACTGTGTCAAAGAAGTCCACCAGGTTTAGGAGGCATGGTCTGCCCTTAACAAAGCCAAACTGGCTAGGGTCAAAGGTTTAGAGGCTTATAGGGCAATAGTTCCCGGGGTCCGTTGTGACGCCACCTTTGTGGAGTGTGATAACTGTTGCTGTGCCCCACTCTGTGGGCATGTAGCCTGTAGAGAGGCTGTGTTTAAACAATGTGTTTAGGTGAGGGGTTAGTTCATTTTGGAGCTCTTGTAAGACACAACTTTGGACACCGTCTGGTCCCATTGAGGCTGTGTTCTTGGCTTTGGATAGGGCTGTTTTAACCTGTGTGTTGGTGATTGCTGGGGTCGTACATTCTTCTGGTATGGTTATGGGCCCTTTCGGGGGTGAGAGAGGTGTAAAGTTTGCACTTAACCTGTCTGCCGAAATGTTGGCAATATCAGTCGGTTCAGTGTATTGTCTGCCAGTCTGCACCAACTCAGAGCAGATCTGAGAGTATCCACTTAGGTTCTTGACATAGCTAAAGAACGCTTTGTGGTCATCGTTAGAGTCCTTGGAATTATCTCTTTCAAAGCTAGCCTTGGAAGAATTCATGAGGGACCATAGTGTCTTGCTGATACCGATCAGGGATGTCTTTCCTTCTAGGGAGTTTGCTCTTATCTGTACTAGTATCCTCCTTCTATCGTAGAGCCTGTTTATGGCAGGGGTCCACCAGACTGGTTTCCTTTTCTTGGAGGAGTGAGTCTTGGTTTGCCTTGGGATAGCATGATCCATGCATTCTTGCAGATGATCATAGAGTCCCTTTGTATAGGTTTCAGCATCCTGGTGAGCATTGTCCATTGTCGTGGTGGCTGTGAACCTTTTAACCTCGGTCTTAAGCAATGTGAAGTTTGCTTTGGAAAAGCATTTCACATTGGTTTCCTTGTTTGGGGTTGTGGGTGGAATGTGAATATCCAGCGTGATTAACCCATGGTCTGATCTAAACAACGAGGGGTTGAAGTTAGGTATGGAACACTGGTCGGCCATGTTGGTGATGACCAGGTCCAATATGTTGTTCCTTCTGGTGGGGGTGTTGACCAGTTGATCTAGGATGTTTGAGTGTATACATTCGTGGAAGCACTGGGCAAGGGAGTTAGTACTTGAGTAGTTCTCCCAGTTAATGTTTGGGTAGTTGAAATCACCCAGTATTAGGGTGTTTAGTAGAACCTTCATATGTCCAGTGTCTCCGGAAATGCAAATTGTGGATCCTGGGTCATGGGGGGCGATCAGTAGCAAGCTACAATGTGGAATGCAGTTTTGGCCATTGTTAGTTGCATTTGGATGATCTGTGATGCATCGTGCTGCACCACCACTAACCTGGAGGTGTGAATATCCTTGATGAATATGGATACACCCCTGCCATTTGTGTTTCGGTCTGGGTTCTGTGGCTGAAAGGTGTGGTATGAGTTATAGCCTGGTAGTGCTGTGGTGCTCTCTGGAGCCTTAAACTAGGTTCCTGTTACTACACAGATATTGATGTTCTCCATACAGAGGAGTATCTCAAGTGCATGCAATGTGAGGTCCAAACTTCTGGCGTTGAGTAGCATTACCCTCAGTTTATGGTTACTTGTGCTATATACGGTGGTGGGTTTGTCTTTTGAGCATTGCATAAAGGTCCACATTGCCTAATATCCACCTCTCTAGTATTGTTTGGAAGCAATGACAGCTGTGCATGTGTACATGTTCTGCAAATGTGTACTGACCTTGTTACAGGGCTGTGCCAAATGGTATGTGCACACCTACATAGAGTGGATATTGACAGTAGAGACACACTGGTTGAACGTTTAGGTTTGTGTAGGCTAACCTCTCATTGGCAGACTAACAGCTGCTTGGAAATATGTGGACAGTACTGGTAATGAATCAGGGTGCATATCATCCTTAACTCTAGTGTGACATCTGCTGTAGGAGTGTAAGATGTAGGAAACTGCTGCCCATGTGTAATAGCTGTTTCATAAGTGATGGCTTACACTATCTGATCATATCCTGATCATGTCAATATTTGCAGCAGAGTCTATTGATATTTGACTCTGTGTGAGGACTGGGTGTCTGTGGCCAACAGAGCTCATGGTTCTGGTGGGAATGTGAGCATATACTCAGACAAGGATACAGCCCTGTTGACACGTGCATCATCTGTACTTAACTATCAGGATGTGATGTGGCCCTCAGAGGGGGACTGCTACTAAAGGTAACTACAATGTTCCTGTAATAGCTAGTGTTGCCACGTCCATAACACAAATATGTACTTGTGAGCATCACTGTCTAAAACATCTGAATAAACTGTAAGCAAACTAAATACAGTACATGGTACTTGTAATACTGAATGCTCATACAGACATGTCCACTAGTCAGCTACTGGTTTTTACTAATGTTAGCTTTGTGTATGTGGCCATCCTGGGGGAATGCAATCTCTAAGACATGTACACTGCCAAGCCTGCCTAACACAACACCCCACACATTGTCTGGGATGCAGCTACAGGGGTGAGCTTGGAGGCAGTCCATTCTACACCCATGACTGGACTAGACAGTCAAGAGGTGTAGGTTAATACATGCATCCCATCACCACAACCAACACATACCCTTACCAGAACACAGTAAGGACACACACGCATGCCACCAGAATTCACACACATCCACAGAGGCCTCTAAGTTTCTGGCCAAGCAAGAGGCCGCCCAAGTTGGAATAGACAGACAACAGGATACAAAGACTGTATGACATAGTTTGCATAATTGTGTCACTCCTCAGAACACGTGGCCAAAAACATGGGCAACAGTACGCATTTGTTAATACAAACTCTAGCACTATGTTACACACCAAGCTATATGAGGGCAAACATACTGTCAGGTACCTGTCTGCCATGATTCGCCACATACCCATACACTCAGACCACCTTTTGAACTATACACATTTCTCTGGCATATTCTATGTTGTTGTGCAGGACCTGTGATGCAGTAACCTTGACTGCATGGAAACACATGTAGGAACCGTCAGGTCTTGTAGCCCATGCAGGTATGTCCCAAGTCCTGGGTAGCATTCTGCCATTGGCCAGAATGATGCAGCAGTACAGGGACAAGGATTGTATTCCACAATTGTGTAATGTACTGGTGTAATTCAAAGAGTACAACCACACCAAACCTCTCACGTAAAGCTTTGCTCGGCCAACCAAACTTCCAAAACACACAACGGCCAGCAAATGATGTCCCAAATGTTTTATTAAACAAAATCACATAGGATATAAATTATATATCCCAAACTCCAAACCGGTTTCGGTTATCCCTTCTTCAGTGGAGCACAAAAATTAAACAGAGAGCCAACAGAAACACATGATACTATTTATAGTATCCGTTAACCAAAGACTTATCCAATCAGAGTATAGTATTGTGGTCTAATAAGACCTTAAACACCAAAAAGGTTACATATAAGCATTCAAAAAAGAAAATAAAAATAAAATAAAAATAAAGATGTAAATAAAAATCGACATAAACCATAGTCAGAAGACCTGCACCTTATATTAATTAAATAACATGTGACTCTACATAATGCTTTACGCTATATATTGAAAATATATATATATATGCCAGTGGACACTAATTGGTCAACAAGGTACAATAAGTGTATGAATAAATTAAAGATGATCATTAATACCTGGGGGAAATAATGCACCCAAATGTATAATCCAATATTTTTCCTTTTGTGTCAAAATATTCTCCCATCCTTGTTGGTGGCTTCTATCACCAACAATCCGATCTATGATAGTAAACCTAAATTTGGCCGTGGGATGTTTAACTGTGTGTTGGTAGAGGGCATTAGTGATTTTCTTATTTCTAATGTTACTTCTATGTTCCCCAATCCTGATTTTTAATGGCCGAGAGGTTTTCCCTACATAAAAAGCAGAGCATTGACAGGTGGCAAGATATATGACCCAACTCATTGAACAATTCCCAAAAAACTTTAAATCATATACCTTGCTAGTATTAGCACTGCTAAAAGATTTTGTTTTATTTATTTCGCTGCATGACATACAATGACCACAAGGGAAAGTGCCAATCAATTCTTTACCCGTCATGGTTAATTGTTTGTACCTAGCACCTCCACTACCATGATGTTTATAATGTGAGAAAATAGAACTTAAGGTTTTGCCCCTTCTATAAGAAAATTGACAACGTGTCCCAAGATGTTGTCTAAGAGTCTCATTAGCCATCAAGATGTTCAAATTTCTTTCCACAATTCCTCTAATTATCTGATTATTTCTGCCATATGTGGTAACTAGTCTCAGGACCATATCACCTTTTTTATTTTTCTGACGGTCCTGGTATTCAAGAAGCTGGTTCCTAGTTAAATTATCAGACCAATATTTGGCAGATCTGATATCAAACTCTAAATACCCTCTATCAAGGAATCTGTTCATGAGATCAGAACTGGCTAGCTCATAATCCTCCTTACTGGAATTAATTCTTTTGATACGGCGAAACTGAGATTTAGGGATGTTCCGGACAGTGTGGCGGGGGTGCATACTTGAGGCATGTAGCAATGTATTATATTCAGGATATTTCCTGTATATTTTAGTGCCTAGTGTATTATCAGGCTTCCTATAAACATTGACATCTAAAAATTCAATGGTAGTCATGTTGCTGTTGACTGTGAATTCAATGCCCCAAATATTACTGTTCAGATAATCCACAAATTCTTTAAGATATTCCGTATCTGCCCGCCACACCATCCAACAATCATCAAGATATCTACGCCAGATATCCATTTCTACGATGTAAATGTTATGAGATGTGTCGTATATAAGATATTCCTCCAAGTAGGCCATAAAAAGGTCTGCATATATAGGGGCAAATGATGCCCCCATTGCAGTGCCTTGTAGCTGCCAATAGCATTCACCTTGGAAAAAGAATATGTTTTTATTCAGAACATGCTCACACATGCAAATCAAAAGTGTATTAAATCCAGGAGGATATATATTAGATTTTTCAAGCCAAAACTGAAGTGCTTGAAGACCAGCCCAATGTGGGATACTGGTGTATAATGATTTTACATCTAATGTACAGAGCAGCCAGTCAGATTCAATCTCAGTCTCTGCTATAATTTATAAAAATTATGTAGTATCCTTGATTCTAGCTCTCACATGGACAAGCAATGGTTTCAAATGTTCTGTCAAAAAGGCTGAAAGAGGTTCAGTAAGTGAACCATGACCAGACACTATAGGTCGGCCAGGTGGGGAGGTCAAAGATTTGTGTATTTTAGGAAGTAAATATAGTATCTGTTTATTTGGATCCTTAACCGTCAAATGTTTGACAATAGTAGTGGATAAAATGCCATTCTCAACTGCACTACCCAAGAAATTATCAATCTCTTTTTTAAAAGTAGGAGTGGGATCAATATTCATTTTCATATAGCATTTTTTATCAGATAGTTGTCGTAATCCTTCCTGTGTGTAATAATCCATGTCCAAAACCACTACCGCCCCACCTTTATCTGCCTTAAGAATCACTATATCATTGTTGTTTTTCAATTCCTCAAGCGCCTGTCTTCCAGTTTCATGAATATTATCTTTAAGAATATTGAAACCATATGGTGGAAAATGTAAGTCCCTAAGTACAACCTGTTGAAAAGCTGTTACATGCATGTTAGCAGGAGGTTGAAATGTAGATTTTAAAAATCTAAACTCAGTAGATCTTTGAGCATTATTGTTAACATTATCAGAAAAAAATATCTTTAGATTCAAACTGTGGCAAAATTCCAAAACATCATTGACTGTTTGGTATTGATCACAAAAGAAACCAGGTACAAACCCTAAGCCTTTATTTAGGATTGTTTCTTGTTCCAGAGTGAGCTCAACCTTAGACAAATTAAGGACATTATGAAATACAGTGTCATCTATTTTAGAAATGCTTGAACTATTCCATCCATTGATTCCAAATCTGGACCTATTATGGTGTTTCCTCCCCAGCCATTTCTTCTTACCCCAAAAGGGGTAGGTATATTACTTTTTTTTGTAAGGTGAGTGATCAGATGTAATACCCTCACTGTCAGTGGGAGAAGACTCATCACCCGAGGTACTGGTATATATATGCTCCTTATTTTTGAGAATGGGTCTGGGTCGTTTCCTTGATCTGGCACCGCCCCTACCCGTAGTCATATCCTTAAATCTGACTGATTTTTGTAATTCAAAAGGGCGTCCCCTAGCATAGTCATTGACGTCCCGATTGAACTTTTTGATTTTCCTTTCTTTCGTCAGTTTATCATACTGGGTCAGTTCCCTAGATAAATTGGCTACCAATGTACTGTAGTTGCTATTAGATTCAAATTGTTTGCAAATAGTGCTAAGATCTTTAATCTCAGCAATGTTTGAGTCTATAGTCCTTTCATAATAATCTGACAGTATTTGTACAAACCTCATAGATCCTTCTTGAGCTGCCTCAAACCACTCATTGGTCAGCCTCTCTTCAGATCTGCTGACCATGGGTTTTAACTTAATTCTAAGTCCCCGGGAGACTAATTTTTTATATAAATAGGCCTTAAAAAGCCGTAAGTGCCAAATATTAGCTCTTAGCCCTTTTAGGGCTTTCTCTAGATTAAAGAAGGCAGATTGGCATCCATTACTTGAAGAGGCAGCCTGTTGATCATTGATATTGTTGCTTGAGATAGATTCCAGTCCAAACACCTGGATATCCTCCCTATCAGCACACATACCCTGTAAAATATTGTCCAGATTCATATTGCCACAATGAACCGACCCAGTATGACAAAATAAAGGTGGTGCGATGCCAGAGCCAAGAAAAGAACCCAGTAAAATGACCTATCCAAAAGATGATAGGATTGATATAAATCCAATCCGTTATTAAATACCAATATCTCAGGGGAAGTAACAACTATATCAAAAGCCAAATGTGTTCCTGAATCATTAAACCGTGTTCCACCCAAAAAGGGGGGCTATATGAAGGAAATCCTGTCTTCCCTATAAGTAGTGGATATAAAATCCAACAACATGAATGTATTAACCAAAGTAATGGGTCAATATTACTAATGGTTAAACAATATTAGTATTCAACCTTATGTTTAGGAAAAATATCCTTAAATACCAGAAGGCAAAAAATCCACTGAACTGTATGTGGAATATAATGTGTCTGATCAAATATTATTATAGAGAAACATTCAATCCCATATATAGTAGTTAAATCAGCCCTAAAATAGCTGTATGAATACCAGTATTATGACCAATATCTTAATCTACCACCAGATTCTATGTGTCCACAAAATAGTGAAACATAAATCTTAAATACAAAGAACATATTAAGGAAATTCCTTCATAGATAGTAAAGCCCCTTAAACATCATAAGCATTAAATATATAGGAACATCTTAGTTGTATAGCATTGCAAATATAAATTTTATCATCCACCTATTTGCTAACTAAATAGCGTATCAGAATGGCATATAGTAAACATACAATAGCTGGTTAAACAATCTATACCAAAATGTCCAATGTATCAACCAATTATGTTTTAGGAAAAGTATCCTAAAAATAGCCAAAAGGCAAAAATCCACTAATCAGTATGTGGAATATCAAATAATTGGTCTGATCAATACTATTATAGAAAAATTGTTCAACATATGGTAATAATTAAAACAGCCTTTGTAAATAGTAGAGTCACATGTTATTTAATTAATATAAGGTGCAGGTCTTCTGACTATGGTTTATGTCGATTTTTATTTACATCTTTATTTTTATTTTATTTTTATTTTATTTTTTGAATGCTTATATGTAACCTTTTTGGTGTTTAAGGTCTTATTAGACCACAATACTATACTCTGATTGGATAAGTCTTTGGTTAACGGATACTATAAATAGTATCATGTGTTTTTGTTGGCTCTCTGTTTAATTTTTGTGCTCCACTGAAGAAGGGATAACCGAAACCGGTTTGGAGTTTGGGATATATAATTTATATCCTATGTGATTTTGTTTAATAAAACATTTGGGACATCATTTGCTGGCCGTTGTGTGTTTTGGAAGTTTGGTTGGCCGAGCAAAGCTTTACGTGAGAGGTTTGGTGTGGTTGTACGTGATTTGTACCTCTCTGGGAGCCATTTTGTTCCAGTCGTCGGTGGGAGAAGACTCTTCACTCTGGGGAAGTAATTTGAAGCTTTGAGAGACGCCAACGAACATTTGTATTCTGTTCTTGACATTCTATCAGAGTTTTTGTTACTTATGCGTTCATTTGTGGATTATTTACGTGTTGGTGTATGAACATTTGGGTCGGAAGCTGGTGTGGCGTATTGTTGGATCACATTTACCATTTTGGGCCAAGCAAACGAGGACATAAGTTTCAGTTTTACGTTTGGCATCAAGTATTTGGACTTTTGGACTTGGTTTGGTTGGAATTGGATATTTTACTATTTCAGGTACTTTAAATGGGGAAACACTTAGTCGTTGGTCGCTAAAGTGTTATTTTTTATTTTTATATCTGTATGATGCAATATTGTGACATTCTTTCATCTTTGGGGCTTGGTCGATTTGATCGTTGGATGTGACTGTGTTGAACGGATTATACTTCTACTTTTGAAAACAATATTGTACGAACTTTCAGGTCTTAGCACAGTGGTCTATTGGAATGGTACCATGATGGGTGTAAGGAGCGGAAGAATATGAGACTGATTTAGTACATTTTTACATTCTTGTTAAATGTGTAGTGCCTAATTGTAATTTCTGATAATTTATAAATGTGTGTATAATATCATGTGGCAGCGCATTTAGGCCAAATACCATTTGTGGTCAACTGGGTACATATTGGGAGTGCAAATTGACTATGTGATTGAGGCTTTTGTCTTGGTTATATTACCATTTGAACTAGCATTCTTCTACGTACGGCTGCCCTTTTGGGTTTGTATATGATTCAAATTACCAGGATTGTGGATCCATCTTTTGGCGCTTACAGAATTTTAGAGGGACATTAAGGTGTTTGGTGTTTTGCATCTGTTGTCACTAATTCTATGGAAGTATATCCTGGATTTTTCATGTGTTTTATGCTACAGGATACTATGATAGTATTGCACATGTTTCATCAGACAATTATATGTTAAACTTGTTTCTATGAGTAACTTTCCTTTGTTGGTTTCCATTAACAGATGGGCCTAGATTATTTAAACTAGATGTATCAAGACACATTTGGATTAAGCTAAGGTGTTTTCATATTATAGAGCATTTTTTCAACTGTTCAAACAACTATCGCATGCTTATTTCAGGCCACTTTTTGTAATGCCATCCAGCTAGCCTATAGTTTGTTGGCTATTTTCTTTTGGCCATGTTATATAACTAAGGGGTCCCTATATATCTCAGGTCTATGATGTTGAAGGGGCCTTTTTGGTTTTTGTACTTAATATTTATGTTTCACTATTCAAGTGGACACATAAATTTTGAGATATATTAAGATATTGGGGATTGGTATTATAAAGTTATTTACAAAGGCTGTTTTAATTATTACCATATGTTGAACAATTTTTCTATAATAGTATTGATCAGACCAATTATTTGATATTCCACATACTGATTAGTGGATTTTTGCCTTTTGGCTATTTTTAGGATACTTTTCCTAAAACATAATTGGTTGATACATTGGACATTTTGGTATAGATTGTTTAACCAGCTATTGTATGTTTACTATATGCCATTCTGATACGCTATTTAGTCAGCAAATAGGTGGATGATAAAATTTATATTTGCAATGCTATACAACTAAGATGTTCCTATATATTTAATGCTTATGATGTTTAAGGGGCTTTACTATCTATGAAGGAATTTCCTTAATATGTTCTTTGTATTTAAGATTTATGTTTCACTATTTTGTGGACACATAGAATCTGGTGGTAGATTAAGATATTGGTCATAATACTGGTATTCATACAGCTATTTTAGGGCTGATTTAACTACTATATATGGGATTGAACGTTTCTCTATAATAATATTTGATCAGACACATTATATTCCACATACAGTTTAGTGGATTTTTTTGCCTTTTGGTGTTTAAGGATATTTTTCCTAAACATAAGGTTGAATACTAATATTGTTTAACAATTAGTAATATTGACCCATTACTTTGGTTAATACATTCATGTTATTGGATTTTATATCCACTACTTATAAGGAAGACAGGATTTCCTTCATATAGCCCCCCCCCTTTTTTTGGGTGGAACACGGTTTAATGATTTAGGAACACATTTGGCTTTTTGATATAGTTGTTACTTCCCCTGAGATATTGGTATTTAATAACTAATTGGATTTATATCAATCCTATCATCTTTTGGATAGGTGATTTTACTGGGTTCTTTTCTTGGTTCTGGCATCGCACCACCTTTATTTTGTCATACTGGGTCGGTTCATTGTGGCAATATGAATCTGGACAATATTTTACAGGGTATGTGTGCTGATAGGGAGGATATCCAGGTGTTTGGACTGGAATCTATCTCAAGCAACAATATCAATGATCAACAGGCTGCCTCTTCAAGTAATGGATGCCAATCTGCCTTCTTTAATCTAGAGAAAGCCCTAAAAGGGCTAAGAGCTAATATTTGGCACTTACAGCTTTTTAAGGCCTATTTATATAAAAAATTAGTCCCCCGGGGACTTAGAATTAAGTTAAAACCCATGGTCAGCAGATCTGAAGAGAGGCTGACCAATGAGTGGTTTGAGGCCGCTCAAGAAGGATCTATGAGGTTTGTACAAATACTGTCAGATTATTATGAAAGGACTATAGACTCAAACATTGCTGAGATTAAAGATCTTAGCACTATTTGCAAACAATTTGAATCTAATAGCAACTACAGTACATTGGTAGCCAATTTATCTAGGGAACTGACCCAGTATGATAAACTGACGAAAGAAAGGAAAATCAAAAAGTTCAATCGGGACGTCAATGATTATGCTAGGGGACGCCCTTTTGAATTACAAAAATCAGTCAGATTTAAGGATATGACTACGGGTAGGGGCGGTGCCAGATCAAGGAAACGACCCAGACCCATTCTCAAAAATAAGGAGCATATATATATACCAATACCTCGGGTGATGAGTCTTCTCCCTCTGACAGTGAGGGTATTACATCTGATCACTCACCTTACAAAAAAAGAAGTAATATACCTACCCCTTTTGGGGTAAGAAGAAACGACGCGGAGGGAGGAAACACCATAATAGGTCCAGATTTGGAATCAATGGATGCAATAGTTCAAGCATTTCTAAAATAGATGACACTGTATTTCATAATGTCCTTAATTTGTCTAAGGTTGAGCTCACTCTGGAACAAGAAACAATCCTAAATAAAGGCTTAGGGTTTGTACCTGGTTTCTTTTGTGATCAATACCAAACAGTCAATGATGTTTTGGAATTTTGCCGCAGTTTGAATCTAAAGATATTTTTTTCTGATAATGTTAACAATAATGCTCAAAGATCTACTGAGTTTAGATTTTTAAAATCTACATTTCAACCTCCTGTTAACACGCATGTAACAGCTTTTCAACAGGCTGTACTTAGGGACTTACATTTTCCACCATATGGTTTCAATATTCTTAAAGATAATATTCATGAAACTGAAAGACAGGTGCTTGAGGAATTGAAAAACAACAATGATATAGCGATTCTTAAGGCAGATAAAGGTGGGGCGGTAGTGGTTTTGGACATGGATTATTACACACAGGAAGGATTACGACAACTATCTGATAAAAAATGCTATATGAAAATGGATATTGATCCCACTCCTACTTTTAAAAAAGAGATTGATAATTTCTTGGGTAGTGCAGTTGAGAATGGCATTTTATCCACTACTATTGTCAAACATTTGACGGTTAAGGATCCAAATAAACAGATATTATATTTACTTCCTAAAATACACAAATCTTTGACCCCCCCACCTGGCCGACCTATAGTGTCTGGTCATGGTTCACTTACTGAACCTCTTTCAGCCTTTTTGACAGAATATTTGAAACCATTGCTTGTCCATGTGAGAGCTGAATCAAGGATACTACACAATTTTACAAATTATAGCAGAGACTGAGATTGAATCTGACTGGCTGCTCTGTACATTAGATGTAAAATCATTATACACCAGTATCCCACATTGGGCTGGTCTTCAAGCACTTCAGTTTTGGCTTGAAAATCTAATTTATATCCTCCTGGATTTAATACACTTTTGATTTGCATGTGTGAGCATGTTCTGAATAAAAACATATTCTTTTTCCAAGGTGAATGCTATTGGCAGCTACAAGGCACTGCAATGGGGGCATCATTTGCCCCTATATATGCAGACCTTTTTATGGCCTACTTGGAGGAATATCTTATATCGACACATCTCATAACATTTACATCGTAGAAATGGATATCTGGCAGATATCTTGATGATTGTTGGATGGTGTGGCGGGCAGATAATGGAATATCTTAAAGAATTTGTGGATTATCTGAACAGTAATATTTGGGGCATTGAATTCACAGTCAACAGCAACATGACTACCATTGAATTTTTAGATGTCAATGTTTATAGGAAGCCTGATAATACACTAGGCACTAAAATATACAGGAAATATCCTGAATATAATACATTGCTACATGCCTCAAGTATGCACCCGCCACACTGTCCGGAACATCCCTAAATCTCAGTTTCGCCGTATCAAAAGAATTAATTCCAGTAAGGAGGATTATGAGCTAGCCAGTTCTGATCTCGTGAACAGATTCCTTGATAGAGGGTATTCAGAGTTTGATATCAGATCTGCCAAATATTGGTCTGATAATTTAACTAGGAACCAGCTTCTTGAATACCAGGACCGTCAGAAAAATAAAAAAGGTGATATGGTCCTGAGACTAGTTACCACATATGGCAGAAATAATCAGATAATTAGAGGAATTGTGGAAAGAAATTGGAACATCTTGATGGCTAATGAGACTCTTAGACAACATCTTGGGACACGTTGTCAATTTTCTTATAGAAGGGGCAAAACCTTAAGTTCTATTTTCTCACATTATAAACATCATGGTAGTGGAGGTGCTAGGTACAAACAATTAACCATGACGGGTAAAGAATTGATTGGCACTTTCCCTTGTGGTCATTGTATGTTATGCAGCGAAATAAATAAAACAAAATCTTTTAGCAGTGCTAATACTAGCAAGGTATATGATTTAAAGTTTTTTGGGAATTGTTCAATGAGTTGGGTCATATATCTTGCCACCTGTCAATGCTCTGCTTTTTATGTAGGGAAAACCTCTCGGCCATTAAAAATCAGGATTGGGGAACATAGAAGTAACATTAGAAATAAGAAAATCACTAATGCCCTCTACCAACACACAGTTAAACATCCCATGGCCAAATTTAGGTTTACTATCATAGATCAGATTGTTGGTGATAGAAGCCACCAACAAGGATGGGAGAATATTTTGACACAAAAGGAAAAATATTGGATTATACATTTGGGTGCATTATTTCCCCCAGGTATTAATGATCATCTTTAATTTATTCATACACTTATTGTACCTTGTTGACCAATTAGTGTCCACTGGCATATATATATATATATTTTCAATATATAGCGTACAGCATTATGTAGAGTCACATGTTATTTAATTAATATAAGGTGCAGGTCTTCTGACTATGGTTTATGCTGATTTTTATTTACATTTTTATTTTTATTTTATTTTTATTTTCTTTTTGAATGCTTATATGTAACCTTTTGGTGTTTAAGGTCTTATTAGACCACAATACTATACTCTGATTGGATAATCTTTGGTTAACGGATACTATAAATAGTATCATGTGTTTCTGTTGGCTCTCTGTTTAATTTTTGTGCTCCACTGAAGAAGGGATAACCGAAACCGGTTTGGAGTTGGGGATATATAATTTATATCCTATGTGATTTTGTTTAATAAAACATTTGGGACATCATTTGCTGGCCGTTGTGTGTTTTGTAATTCAAAGAGTATCCAGCATCTCTCTGCCTGGGATAACATGGTTGACAGATCATGATGCTTTGCCAGACAGGGTCTGCACCTGTCACCCCTGAGAATCTGGATACTGGCAATGGCCTGTGCTTCCCCTATAGTGCCCTCATCATACCAAGTTCAAGTGAAAGGCCACAGGTGCAACATGGACAGCCAAGAAATAAACTGTGGGTCTTGATACTCAATGATACAAATCAGGTACTCAATATGGACTCACTTACGGCAATCTGAAACATGGGGAACATATCTGTGCAGTGATAGTTATGGTTCAATGCTCTGGAGAGCACCTCTGCATGACCATGTTATAACACATACCTCACCTCATGGCCATCACCCCTTT
>NC_056732.1:979745724-979897619 GCF_019279795.1 Protopterus annectens | reverse complement strand
GTTGTCAGTCAGAGGCTGCATAGGCACCTCGCTGAGAACCGGACCACCTGTAGTCGGCTTTGGCGTGGTGTCGGTAGAGGCCGTGGACCTCGTGTGTCGGTCCTTATCTTTGCGCTTTTAGACAAAACTGGAGTCAGAGTATCCGGCGACATAATATAGTTACATTTTTGCCAAAATAATGCTGGGTGAACTCCGCCCGGCAATGGTGCGTTTGTTGAATGTAGCACAAAAGCGACAGACCGAGACGTCGTGGTCTGGGCCTAAACAAGGAATACAGAGGGAATGGAAATCCTTATGCGGTATTTGCTTCCCACATGAAATACAATTATTAACTTTGTCTGACATCGGTCTGAGGCAAGAAAAGTTTCCCCAACGGGGTACTTAGCTTTCAAGAAGACTTCGGTTGCAAAATTTTCGGAATTTCAGGAGCTGGCCGACCGGCACTTGCAAACTGCTTCTGCTTCGGGCACCGCGTGGCAAGAAAGACTGAAGAAAATGGCGTCGGCTGGTTCTTTTATACCCCTGTCGCACTGACATCAGGGAAGAAGCGATGACAACAGACGCCGAACCTAGACTTCGGCCGACCGAGGACCCGCCTGACGGCAGGATAACTCATCTGTTATGACTGCAGCTGTATGCATGATGAACATCAGAAATATCAGAGTCCTGATCAGAAGAATCAGAAGGAAAATCAGTCCTAGGTCTGTTACAGGGGGAAGGGTGGCTTGTCCTAGGTCTCTTACAGGGGGAAGGGTGGCTTCCCCTGATTAGAGTAATAAGGTCTTCAGCCATTCTTATCTTTTGTTTTTTAGGCATAGGGGCCTGACCATGCAGTCTGGGCGTCAGTTTTCTAGGCATGGATCGAGTTTTAGGCCTTGAAGTAGAAGATGGTGTTGGTTTAATGTGCAAGTCAGTAGGCCTGAATACAAGCTCAAAAGCAGATGCCTGCACAGCGGCTCCAGACCCATCCAAGGTAGAGACATCTGCAGGTTCCACAGTTGAGGAAGTATCTCACGGCATACCGGACACTAAATGGGTCTCAGTACAGGCCTGCGAATCGGAAGTAGCAGGTTATCAGGGGCTGCGAAAGTGCCTCACTGAGTTCCGGCGAACTGGCGACTAGCTTAGGAGAAGCGCTGTCGAAAGCTTTGGACCTATGCAGTCTATCTGTCTTTATCTTTGCGTTTTTTTGGAATGTCGGTAGTCGGGTGGCTTACCGAAGCCATTTCTGGATAATTGAACCGAGTACCAAAATATTTAGAAGTGTAAATGAACCGACGATGATTAGTTCGAGGTTTGAATAAGGCACAAAACTGACAGCGAGGTACATCATGGTCTGGGCCTAAGCAAGGAATGCAGTACGAATTAAAATCTTTATGAGGTATTTGCTTTCCACAAGAAATACAATTGTTAACTTTTACTGACATCGGTTTAGAGCAAGAAAAAGGTTCCCCAACGGGGTTCTTACCTTAGTTGAAGACTTCAGTTCTGAAGCTCGAAAACGAAAATTTCAGGAGTCGGCCGACTGGCACTTGCGAACTGCTTCTGCTTTGGCATCGTACGGCAAGAAATACTGATGTAATGGTGTCGGCTGCATGCTTTATACCCCTGACTACCTGACATCATGGAAGATGAGACAGCAACCAACACAGAACCCAAGATTTTGATAATCAGGCTGACTGAGGGCTACTGCAAGCAGATAACCCTAAATGTGATGAATGAAACAGTGAAACACGAATAACATCGGGGGCTGGAGGGAGGGAAAAGTACAATTGTGTACACTTACCATAAATGTAGATGTTAGAGTGTATTCACTGTTGCAGTCATTACATTTGGGTAATCTGCTGGCAGGTTGCCCTCAGTCGGCCTGAATTCCAAAGTCTTGGGTCCTGCGTCAGTTGCTGTCTTCTCTTCCATGACGTCAGGTCTTCAGGGGTATAAAACATGAAGCAGACGCCATTTTCTTTAGTTTTTCTTGTCCCCGATGTCAGGTGCCCCCAAAAAGGTAGAAGTATTATATATATTTATATATATATACATGTATCAATATAAACTTTACCTTCATCTACAAGCAAATACACCACATAGGTTGTAGAAGATAGAGAAGGAAAGATAAACTGTAGAATGACAGGGGAATGGCGGGAGGGTAACCTGGACTGCAACAGTGAATACACTCAAACATCTACATTTATGGCAAGTGTACACAACAGTACTATGTTCTTCGAGTTTCACTGTTGCAGTCATTATATTTGGATAGAATCTCAAAGATATGGTTGGGAGGCTGGAGCTAAACAGCATTAGGTGAGGCTATAAGGCCCTGCAGTACTGCAGTGGCAAAGCCTGCCCTGGACTTAGAGAGGCAAATGGTAATGCTTTGAAAAGGTGTGAACAGAACTCCAAGAAGCAGCCTCTAGAATGTCCTTGGTTGGTACTCCTCTGAGAAAGGCTGCTGAAGTAGCTGCAGCTCTGGGGAGTGAGACCTAATGCCCTTGGGCACAGGTTTGCCATGGTGTAAGTAGCAGAAACTGATGCAATGGCTTATCCACTTTGAAATTGTCTGCTTTGAAATAGCCTTTCCTTCTGATTCTGCAGCATATGACACTAGTAATTGCTCAGTTTTTCTTAGAGCTTTAGTCCTGCTCAAGTAGAATCTTAGCTGTCTGTGTACGTCCAAGGAATGCAGAATTCTCTCCCCTTTGTTCTGTGGATTTGGATAAAAAGTTGGCAGATTAATTGTTTGGTTAAGAGCCACACTGGAAACGACCTTGGGCATAACAGTAGGATTTGTCCTCAGAGACACCCTGTCTGGGTAACATATGATAAAAGGTTCTACAGCCATGAGGGTCTGTAGCTCTGAAACTCTTCTTGCTGAAATAATTGCTAGTAGCAGAGCTGTCTTCCATGATAAGAACTTTATATCAGCTGTAGCAGCTGTTTCAAATGGAGGCAGGGTGAGCTTTTCCAACACATAATTGAGGTCCCATGCAGGTAATGGTGATCTTCTAGGAGGCCTTAAATCTTTGGCTCCTCTAAGATACTGCTTTAGTAAAGGATGAGAAAAGATTGGTGGCTCTGTATTTTAATGAGCGGATGGCAGAGGCATGGATTTTGATTGAAGAGAAAGATAGGCCTTTGTCAAGCATCTCAGTTAAGTATTGTAAAATCTGAGGAATATGTCATTCTGCTGTATCTGATTGTTTTGCTGGGACAGTAGTTGTGGTTTTTGAGGCAAGGTCCAAGGTGGTGATTGAGACAAGTTCCTTAGGATTGGGTACCAGGTATTGGCGGGACTAGTCCGGGGCAATTAATATCATCTTTGACTTCTCTTGTCTGACTTTTACGAGGATCTTGGGTAGAAGAGGCAGAGGAGAAAAGGCGTAAACTGATAGGTTTTTCCAACTGAAGGATAGGGCGTCCACTTTCCATGCTTGTCTGTGATAAGTCCTTGTGAAGAATCTATTCAATTGATAATTTTGAGGAGAGGCAAATAGATCTATGTCTGGGCTCCCTCATTTCTCTGTTATCATGCTGAAGACTTGTGGATTTAGTTTCCACTCGTGAGGATCCATAAGGTTTCTGCTTAAATCGTCTGCCAGAGTGTTTTGTTTTCCTGGCAGGAATTGAGCTTGAAGATGTATTTGGTAGGTCAAAGCTGTGTCCACAGTGCCATGGTTAATCTGCAAAGGGGGTAGGAGTGTGTGCCCCCTTGCTTGTTTATATACCACATGACTGTGGTGTTGTCCATCTTTATCAGTAGTTGTCCTGGATGAAGTAAGTCCTTGAAGGCTGTTAGGGCATTTTGAACAGCTAGCATCTCTTTCTGGTTGATATGTAGATGCATTTGATTTGGTGCCCACATGCCCTTAATGCATCTTCCTGCCATGTTTTCCCCCCCAGGCATAATCTGATGCATCTGTTGTTAAAGTTTGGTTGGCAGGGGGTAGAGTGAAGGGCCGTCACATGTTTTGGTGACAGGCCTTTGCCCACCATAGAAACGCCTGTTGCAGGCAGGGAATGAGAGGAATCATTGTTTCCAGACTGTGTGAATGTTGACTCCATAAACTATTTAGATACCACTGAAGTTTCATCATATGCAGTCTTGCATATGGAATTAATAGGATGCAGGAAGCCATGAAGCCCAGAGCCTGCAGAATTTGTCTTGCAGAAGACTGGGTTAAACTGCAGTGGCAAAGCCTGCTCTGGATTTAGAGTAGAGAGGTAAGTGGAAGTGCTTGGTGAAAGTGTGCAATGAGCTCCAGGTTGCAGCTTCTAAAATGTCTTTGGTTGGTACTCTTCTGAGGAAAGCTGCTGAAGTGGCTGCTGCTCTGGTAGAATGAGGCCTAATGTCCGTAGGCACTGACTTGCCAATTTGTGCATAACAGAAGCGGATGCAGTGTCCTATCCATTTCAAGATTGTCTGCTTTGTAATAGGCTTCCCTTGTGATCCTGCAGCATATGCTACAAACAGCTGCTCAGTTTTTCTGAAAGCTTTTGTTTTGTCCAAGAAGAAACGTAGCTGTCTGTGTATATCCAAAGCGTGCAGAAGTCTCTCCCCTTTATTCTGGGGATTTGGGTAAAAAGTGGGTAAATGAATGGTTTGGTTTAAGGCCACGTTGGAGACCACTTTTGGCATGAATGTTGGGTTTGTCCTAAGAGAAACCCTGTCCTGATGAAAAATGAGGAAAGGTTCCACAGCCATTAATGCCTGTAACTCTGAGACTCTCCTTGCTGAAGTTATTGCTAGGAGCAGAGCAGTTTTCCATGACAAGAATTTTAGATCAGCTGTGCTGGCTGGTTCAAATGAAGGCAGTGTGAGTTTCTCTAAAACAAAACTGAGGTCCCAAGTAGATCTTGGTGCTCTCCTTGGGGGGTCTTATATTTTTTGCCCCTCTGAGGTACTGTCGTAGTAGAGGATGTGAAAAAATTGGAGGTTCCATATTGTAATGAGCTGAAATGGCAGAGGCATGGATTTTAATAGATGAGAAAAATAAGCCTTTGTCCAGCATCTCAGTTAGGTATTGTAAAATCTGAGGTATATTAGGGACAAGTGGTTCGAGCCCTTGTGCCTGGTTCCAAGTACAGAATCTCTTCCATTTTTTCTGCATAAGATTTCCTAGTGCTGGGCCTCCTGGCTTCTAAAATGACATCCATAACAGCTTTAGAGAGAGGTGCAGTCTTAACGGCTACATTATCTGCCATGCTGCCAGGTTCAAGATTCTGAGCTGACTGTGCAGAATCTGATTGTTCTGTTGCGTCAGAAAATGAGGAATTTAGGTAGAAGCCAAGATGGGCCTTGAGACACATTCTTTAGGATTGGGTACCAATGCTGGCGTGGCCAGTCTGGTGCAATCAGGATCATTTTTGGCCTTTCTTGTCTGACTTTTAGTAGCACCTTGGTGAGAAGAGGCATCGGAGGGAAGGCGTAGACTGTCAGGCCTTTCCAGCTGAATGATAGAGCATCCACTTTCCATGCTTGAGAGTGATAAGTTCTTGTGTAAAATTTCTGTATTTGGTAATTGTAAGAGGAGGCAAAAAGATCTATGTCTGGGCGTCCCCATTTCCCAGTTATCATGCTGAACACTTGTGGATTTAGCTTCCATTCGTGAGGATCCATGAGATTTCTGCTTAGTTCGTCTGCCAGTGTATTTTTTGTTTCTGGCAGGAATTGTGCCTGCAGATGTACTTGATAGGTCAGTGCTGTGTTCCACAAAGTCATGGCTTGTCTGCATAAGGGGTAGGAATGTGTGCCCCCTTGCTTGTTTATGTACCACATAACTGTGGTGTTGTCCGTCTTTATTAATAGTTGCCCTGGATGTATTAGGTCTTTGAAAGCTGTCAGGACATGCTGTACAGCTAGCATCTCTTTTTGATTGATGTGAAGATGCATTTGTTCCTTGCTCCACGTGCCTTGAATACATTTTCCTGCCATATGTGCCCCCCCAGGCATAATCCGATGCATCCGTTGTTAATGTCTGCCGGGCTGTGGGCAAGGTGAAAGGCTGTCCCTTGTGGTGACAGGCCTGGGACCACCATCGGAATTCCTGTTGTAGGCAGGGAATTAAAGTTATGATTGTCTCTAAGCTATGACAATGCTGAGTCCAAACACTTTTTACATACCATTGTAGTTTCCTCATATGCAGTTTTGCATACAGAATTAGTAGAATGCAGGATTCCATGAAGCCCAGGGCCTGCAGAATTTTTCTTGCAGTGAGCTGGGTTTTTGTTGCCATCATTTGAAAATAATGAGTCAGTTGCCTTTGTCTGGCGTGAGATGAGCCATCCTGGCAGTTGTATTTAAGCTTGCACCCAGGAATATTATCTCTTGAGAGGACACTAGTTTTGATTTCTTTTCATTTACTGTATACCCTAGGCAAATTAGCAATGTTTTTACAAACGCCAGATGCTTTAGAAGAATGTCCTTGCTCGATGCTTGAATAAGGCAGTCGTCCAAGTAGGGATATATTTGAATTCCTTTTTGTCTGCAAAATGCAATTACTGGTGCCACGCATTTTGTGAAGACCCTGGGCGCAGTAGATAAGCCAAAGGGCAGTGCAGAGAATTGGTAATGCATTGAGCCTGCTATGAATCGAGGTATCTTCTGCAAGATTGTCTGATAGGGACATGCAGGCATGCCTCCTTGAGATCCAAAGTAACTAGCCAAGCCTTCTTGCCCAGCATGGGCAGAAGTTGCTGCAGTGTTAACATTTTGAATTTTGGAACATCCAGAAAAGTATTTAGGACTGACAGTTGCAGTATTGGTCTCCAGGCTTTGTCCTTTCTGGGTACTAAGAAAAGTCTTGAGTAAAATCCTTGTCCCTATTCTTGCTGTGGAACTTTTTGAATAGCTCCCATGTCCATAAGAGCAGCAATCTGTTTTTGTGCTTCTGCCCATTGGTTTTGTGGCAGGTCTGGCCTTTTGGTTTTGGAAGCGTGTGGAAATGGAACCTGTAACCTTGAGAAACAATATTCATCACCCATTGGTCCTGGGTGATCATGTGCCAATTTTTTGAGAAAAGTGCTAGCTTTCCACCTAGGGGTGCTGTCAAAAGGTAAGTGTTTGGCATTTGCAGAGGGAAGTCATTGGGATTGTTTCCTATAAGGTTGTGATTTGTCTTCCCCTCCTTTGGGGGCTGAAGCACCCCATTGTTTACGTCTGTAGGAGCCTTGGGGCTGAGATCTGCCTCTTGGGCATCTGTATCTGCCTCTTTGTGGCCTGCCTGACACTGGAAAGGACCAATTTTTCGAAGGCCAGTTTCTGCTAAATCTAGGTGGTTGAACCTGTAAGAAATCTTTCACTGTCTGCATTGCCTTTGCTTTATCCTCCATTTTCTTTAACACCTCTTCTGCCTTAACACCAAACAAAGTATCATGCTGTAGTGGAGCATCCAATAATTTTACTTTAACATGGTCAGGTAAAGTTTGTTCTTTCAAACAAGCATGCCTTCGAATAACAGAGCCTATAACTGCGGCTCTACAAGAAGCCTCTAATGAATCAAAACCACATTGAAGAGTATGCTTTCCCACTTGTTCAACTGCATGCAATAAATCCTGCCTTTCCTTACTGTCAGGACTTTCTGTATTTGAAACCATTTTCTGTTTTAACAATGACATGAGGTACTGTTGGTATTTAAGCATGTGAAATTGACAGTTTAAAGCTCTTACAGCTAAAGTAGCAGAAGTGTAAACTTTTTTCCCCCCAACTGTCCAGAGCTCTGGAATCCCTATCCGAGGGGACAGGATTTTTAACAGTAGAAGCCTTAACCCCCTTAGGCCCCTGATAAATTGTTTCTGGGTCTGCAGCAGGGTTTTTGTAAAGAAATTTATGAGAGTCAGGGACTCTGTAGTACCTGTCTGGCTTGACTGGTGCAGAGGGTAAAGAATCAGGAGACAGACTGGATTCAGAAAAAACATCATCAACAATATCAAGCACAGGGGGGATAGCCAGGGGCCTGTGCTGAGGCAATAAAAGGAAGTCTCTGAGCCTTTTTTTGGATTCTGAATAATCCTGGCTCTCCGGATGGAAATGCTCCCTCATGGTGTGCAGTTTCCCCAAAAGAACAATCCTCAGGCGGAGAGGCTGAAGGCATGGACTCTTCTGCATCAGAGTCCTCATAGGGAGGGAGAGAATATCCCTGATCAGAAGAGGAATCGGAGGAAATGGAAACCTGGTCAGAGGAACATAATCAGTATCTTGCCTAGGCCTTTTGTCAGGAGGGGGATGGGAACCCCTGATTAAAGTAATTAGGTCTTTGGCCATTTTAAGCATCTGTTTCTTTGGCATGGTTGACTGTTCTGGAGAATGCTGTACTTGTTTCCTTGTCTTTAATGGAGTTTTTGACTTTGCCTTTGCTGCTGTAGAAGGCTTAATTTAAGCTGTGAAGGTCTGAAAACACCCTCAGAAGCCGATGCCTGCTCAGCGGCTCCGGACCCATCTGAGGGAATAGTTTCTGTAGGCCCAATACCTTGAGTTTCCACAGGCCTCGGTGTCTCCATGTGGCTGTTGGTTGTGGCCTGTGGCTCTAAGGTAGCGGGTGTCAGGGGCTGCGAAAGCGCCTCACTGAGAACCGGCGACTGGCCTAGAAGAGACTTAGTCATTGGTGTTGGACCTCGGATGCCTATCCTTTTCATTGTCTTTGCGTTTTTTATAAATTCTGGTCGTCGGTTGTTCCAACGGCATTATGTAATTAAACCTTCGGCCAAAACAATGTGAAGCAAATTCAAACCGTTTAATGGTGTGTTTATTGAATCTAGCACAAAACCGACAACTAGTAACGTCGTGGTCAGGGCCTAGGCAAGGAATACAGTAAGAGTGAAAGTCCTTACGAGATATTTGCTTCCCACAAGAAATACAATTATTAACTTTTACTGACATCAGTCTGGAGCAAGAAAAAGTTTCCCCAACGGGGTACTTAGCTTTATTGAAGACTTCGGTTCTGAAACTCAATTTTGAAAATCTCAGGAGTCGGCCGACCGGGACATGCAAACTGCTTTTGCTTCGGGCACCGCGCGGCAAGAAAGACTGAAGAAAATGGCGTCGGTTGTAGCTTTTATACCCCTGGCGCACTGATATCAGGGAAGAGGCGACAGCAACAGACGCCGGACCAAGACTTTGGAGCTCGGGTCGCCTGCCAGCAGGATAACCTAAGTGTAATGACTGCAACAGTGAAACACGAACATTTGGTAATGCATTAAGCCAGCCTTGAATCTGAGGTATCTTCTGCACGACTGTCTTATTGGGACATGCAGGTATGTCTCTTTTAGGGCTAAAGTCACCAGCCAAGCATTCTTGCCCAGCATGGGCAAAATCTGCTGCAAAGTGAGCATTTTGAATTTTGGAATGTCCAGGTATGTGTTCAAAATCGATAAATCCAGTATTGGCCGCCAGGCCTTGTCCTTTCTGGGTACCAAGAACATTCTTGAGTAAAAACTTTGTCCTTATTCCTGTTCTGGTACTGTCTGAATGGCCTCCATATCCATGAGAGGCTAACCTGTTTCTGGGCAGATTTTTTTTGGCAGATCTGGCCAACCACTTGGCATTGGCAGAGTGCAGAAATGGAATCTGTATCCCTGTGATACGATGTTTAGTACCCACTTGTCCTGGGTTATTAACTGCCAATTCTGAGCAAAAAGTGCTAATTTTCCCCCTATGGGTGCTGCCAAAAGATAAGTGCTTGGTATAGGCAGAGGGAAGTCATTGGGACGCTGCAGGAGACCTCTAAAGAATCAAAACCACATTGCAAAGTATGCTTTCCAACTTGTTCAGCTGCATGCAATAATTCCTGCAATTCTTTATTTTCTGCACATTCTGAAATCAATATAATTTTCCATTTCAGCAATCCCATAACATGTTGTTGGTACTTAAGCATATGAAATTGACCATTTAAGGCCCTGATTGCCAAGGTTGCAGATGTATAAACCTTTTTTCCCCATCTGTCCAGTGCCCTAGAATCTCTGTCAGAGGGGGTAGGGTTTTTGCTAAGGCCTCAACTCCCTTTGGACCCTGTGAAATAGTTTCAGTATCAGCAGCAGGGTTTCTAAATAAAAATTTATGTGAGTCGGGGATCAGGCTTACCAGGAGCCGCAGGTAAGGAGTCAGGGGTCAAGCTCGACTCTGAAAACACATCATCCACAATGTCTAAAACAGGGGGAATGGCTAAAGGCTTGTACTGAGGGAGAAAAAGGAAATCCCTGAGTCTCTTTTTTGATTCTGAGAAGTCTTGACTCTCCCAGTGAAAATGCTCCCTCAAAGTATGTAAGGTTTCTCCAAATGAATAATTCTCAGAAGGAGATGCAGATAGAATAGGTTCCTCAGCATCAGAATCCTCATAGGGAGGTATAGATAATTCCTGATCAGAAGCGGAATCAGAAGAAATAGAAACCTGATCTGAAGATTCATAATCAGTGTCTTGCCTAGACCTCTTATCTGGAGGGGGATGGGTACCCCTGATCAAGGTAACAAGGTATTCAGCCATTTTGATCATCTGTTTTTTAGGAATAGAGGCCTGTGCACGTGGCTCATGCGTCGTTTTTTTTAGGTTTAGAAGTTGCTTTTGTCTTTGGCTTTGCAGCTGTTGTCGGTTTGATGTACAAATGTTGAGGTCTGAATACACCCTCAGAAGCCGGTGCCTGCTCAGCGGCTCCAGACCCATCAGAGGGAGATGCATCCGTCGGTCCAATACCTTGAGTACCTTGCGGCATGCTGGACTCCACATGGGTGTCGGTGGAGGCCTGCGGCTCGAAGGTAGCGGGTATCAGGGGCTGCGAAGGTGCCTCACTGAGTACCGGCGAACCGGTGACTGGCTTAGGAGAAGCTTCGTCGTCTGTTTTGGATCTCGACTGCCTTTCTCTGTCCTTTTCTTTGCGTTTTTTATGTATTCCAGTAGTTGGATTGCTATCAGACGACATTTCTGGGTAGTTAAATCTGTTTCCAAAATACTTTGATGCAAAAATATACCGACGCTTAACATTGCGTTGGTTAAATCTAGCACAAAACCAACAGCCAGGCACGTTGTGATCAGGGCCTAGGCAAGGAATACAGCATAAATGGAAATCCTTGTGAGGTATTTCCTTCCCACAAGTAATGCAATTATTAACTTTTGCTGACATCGGTAAAAAGCAAGAAAAAAGTTTCCCACAACAGGGTACTTAGCTTTAGTGAAGACTTCGGTTCTGAAACTCAAACTCGAATATTTCAGTAGTCAGCCGACCAGCACTTGCGAAATGCTTCTGCTTCGGGCACCGTGCAGCAAGAAAGACTAAAGGAAAATGGCGTCGGCTGCATACCCCTGATGACATGACATCATGGAAGAGAAGACAGCAACCGACGCAGGACCCAAGACTTTGGAATTCAGGCCAACTGAGGGCAACCTGCCAGCAGATTACCCAAATGTAATGACTAACAGTGAAACACGAAGAACATCCAGGACTGCAACAGTGAATACACTCAAACATGTACATTTATAGTAAGTGTACACAACTGCACTATGTTCTTCGTATTTTACTGTTGCAGTCGTCACACTTGGGTGGATTCCCAAAGCTGAGGAAGGGTGGAGGCAGTCAAGAAGAGTTAGGGCTGGCTAGTATGTCTTGCAGGACTGCTGTAGCAAATCCTGCTCTGGATTTGGAAAACATAGGCATATGGTAATGCTTGGTGAAGATGCATACAGAACTCCAAGTAGCAGCCTCCAGGATATCTCTGGTAGGGACTCTCTTGAGAAATGCTGTAGAGGTAGATGTTGCCCTAGTGGAATGTGTTCTGACCCCCTGAGGGGTTGGTTTCCATGGTGCTTGTAGCAGAAATGGATGCAGTGTGCTATCCATTTGGAAACAGTTTGTTTTAAAATGGCCTTGCCCTCTGCCCCTGTTGCAAAGCTGACTAGTAACTGGTCAGATTTTCTGAAGGGCTTAGTCCTATCAAGGTAGAATCTGAGCTGTCTGTGCACGTCCAAGGAGTGCAGGATCCTTTCCCCTTTATTTTGAGGATTAGGGATTGGGTCTGGCTTGAGAAGGCCTAGAGGGGGCTGGAAAGGACCAGTGTTTGGAAGGGCAATGCCTACTGAATCTATGGGGTTGCACTTGTAAGAATTCTTTAACAGTCTGCATAGACTTAGCTTTTTCTTCCATCTTTTTAAGAACCTCTTCTGCTTTGGTGCCAAACAAACAGTCCTTATTCAAAGGAGCGTCTAGTAACTTTGATTTGACATGGTCTGCAAGGTCTGCTCCTTCAGCCAAACATGTCTTCTCAGTATAGAGCCCAGTGACTGCTGCCAGGCAAGATGCTTCTAGGGCATCAAAGCCACACTGCAAAGTATGCTTGCTGACTTGGCTTGCAGAGTGCATAAGCTCCTGCAATGCTTTATTTTCTGCACAGTCTAAAAATGTTGCCACTTTTTATTTAATAAGTTCCATAATATGTTGCTGGTACTTCAGCATGTGAAATTGACAATTCAATGTCCTAATAGCAAGAGTTGCAGAGGTATACACCTTCTTATCCCATCTGTCCAAAGCTCTGGAATCCCTGTCCGAATGGGTGGGAGTCTTGGCTGTAGTAGCCTTGATACCTTTAGGCCCCTGGGAAATGATCTCTGGGTCAGCAGTAGGATTCTTGAAAATAAATTTGTGAGCGTCAGGTACTCTGTGGTACCGGTCTTGTTTCCTACGGCAGGAGGTGAAGTGTCAGGAGTAAGACTGGATTCCATAAAAACATCATCCACAACATCCAGGACAGGGGGAACTGCTAAGGGCCTGTGTTGAGGCAACTCTAGAAATTCTACGAGTCTCTTTTTGGACTGGGGATAGTCTTGGCATTTCCAATGGAAAGGCTCTCATAAGGTATGCAAGGTTTCACCAAAAAAAAATCCTCTGGAGGGGAGGCAGAGGGAATGGATAACTCTGCATCTGAATCCTCATAAGCAGATAAGGGCATGTCTTCAGACTCAGAAATTTCAAAGTCATCGGACTCCTGGTCTGTAGAAGCTGAAGGGGACTGGACTCTGTCTCTTAGCAGAGGAAGGCTGACTTCCCCTTATCAGTGTAATAAGGTCTTCAGCCATTCTAAGCACTTGTTTTTGTGGCATGGGAGCAGGAGCATGCGCTTTGGTAGACGGTTTTCTAGGTGGAGTGCGTACTCTCGGCCTAAGAAACTCGGTAGCATTGGTTAAAAAAGTCATCGGTTACAGTCGAACATCGGTCGAGCAAATAACTGCCTCAAAAGCCAGCGCCTGCTCAGCGGCTCCAAACCCATCCAAAGTAGAGACATCCGCAGGTTCCATAGTCAAAGAAGAGTCTCGCGGCATACCGGACTCCGAATGGGTCTCAGTAGAGGCATGCAAATCCAGTGAAGCGGGCATCAGGGGCTGCGAAAGTGCCTGAATGAGTACCGGTGGACTGGTGACTAGCTTAACAGAAGCGTCATCGGCAGTTTTGGACCTCTGCAGTCCGTCTCTGTCTTTATCTTTACATTTTTTCATAATATCAGCAGTTGGATGGCTTACCAAAGCCATTTCAGAATATGACGATCTAGAGCGAAAGAATTTAGCGACAAAGAGAGCCCAACGATGAATGGTTCGGGTGTTAAATAAGGCACAAAACCGACAGCGAGGGACGTTGTGGTCTGGGCCTAAACAGGTGACAGTAAGAATGAAAATCTCTGAGGTATTTGCTTTCCACAGGCAAAACAATTGTTAACTGTTTCTGATATTGGTTAGAGCAAGAAAAAAGGATCCCCAGCAGGGTACTTAGCTTTAGAAGACTTCAGGATTATTAAATTCGTAAATGGAAATTCAGATAGCGGCTGACCAGCACTTGCGAACTGCTTCTGCTTTGGGCTCCTCGGCAAGAAAGACTGATGTAATGGCATTGGCTGCCTGTCTTTATACCCCTGACTACCAGACATCAGTCTTGGAGCAACAGCATCCGACGCAGAAATACTAAGTCTCTGGTATTCGGGTCGACTGAGGGCTACCTGCAGGCAGATTACCCAAGTGTGAAGACTGCAACAGTGAAACACGAAGAACATCTACTGAGGTGATATGATTGGCCCTTGTTCAAGCTGGATGCTTGCTAAGATGGTAACTGATGCCACTGGCATTACCTGTTCTGATAAGCACTGCTGGCATCTGTACAGTGAGCAGCAGCAGCACCACACTGACATACTTTATCACAATGAGGCAGAGACTAGAGAGAGGACTGGACAGATTTGGGAAGCATTTTTCCCTCTTACTGTATTACCTGGTGTAGCTGTGTAATGAAGAGTGTCTACTTTCTTAACAGCCAAGGAGTGAGAGATTATCATCATAGGAGGTCACTGGAAGGAGCAGCAGCTCTTCTGGTAGTGGGATGCATATGCCAAATCTTGCCCTTCACTGTGTAGCTGCAAATGTATGTAACCATCTCAGCAAAGTTAAGTTTTCTCTCTCTCTCCATTCTACATGTCCCATTGTGATCTAGATCATGGATTAGCAGCAGTTGCTTCAATGGGAACACGCCAATGGCTCTGCCTGTAGGCTGCCACTCTTCAGCAGTTCGATCTCTTGGCAGGGGTATGGATGTCACCCTGCTGAAGGTGACCTTTAGGGAATCATTGGTGGTCTCTACAGTTACTTCTCAGGAAGGCACAGTCTCCTCAAGTAACAGCAGTCTGGATGGATCTCTGCAACTCAAGCTGTGAGACAGTAAAAGACTGATGTTATCATAGGTGCAACCAACTGGATGCCAACCAGCATGACTGAGCAGCTCCTAGGACAGCCTGTCAAGTCACTCAACCAGTAAGGCCCCAACCATCAGGCTACCTGAAGTGCATAATTCCCATAATGTCAGTCATTTTGGTGAATGATGACTGGGTGTTGCCCTCTGGGATGGTACAGCATCTGTCAATGGCCTCTTCCCTCTCCCCATCCACCACCTTCATCTACCTGCATCTAAATGGTTTGCCACTGCAACCTTCCCTTCTCCCAAAACAAGTGTCATTCCCCATACCTTGTTCAATGTCCACCCTCATCATCAACAGCAGCCTACCCCCTGGTCATTCTATGTCCATAAACTGTCATCCCCACATTTTAAGTATATACACTACAACTGCCTGCCTATGTCTGCATTTTGTTTGCTGCCGCTACTATTACAAACTGTCCATTTTCCCTAGATTCTTTCCCCAAACATTCTCCTTTACCTACCCTAGCAGCTCTTCTTCCCATTAAAAATACTGCCCTTCCTTCCTCCCTACTTGTCACACCTTATGGTCAAACTTGTGTGTTTTCCTCAACTTGCTATTCTTCACTTTCTTGCTTTTCCTGTTTTTCACTCCTTTCCTTCATATTCAACTGATGAACTGAGCCAGTACTGACATACATATAAATATTTCAAGCACAGGCATTAATGCCCTTACAGCTTGCCAATATACCATTTTTCCCATAATAAGTGTGCAGGCTGTTCTTAAAACTATCTAAATTAGTGCTTGCTTTAATGTAATTTGGTAGTCTATTCCATGCATCAGCTACTGTCTCAGAAAACCAGTTAGTACACTTCTCATGCCTATAGAATCTTTTTTTTTTTTTAATTTCTCCACATCTTTTGGGTTTCTAATACCATGACAGAAATGGACCCCATTCTAAGTCAAAGTACGATTAAAGATCAAGAAATTAGTATTGTTTCACTCTTTGATGTCAGCCAAAAGTGCTCTTCGCAGGACCCACAATGTGCCCAGTAATGACGCCTTCTGCACTTCGTTTAGAGTTGCATGTATTGGTAGCATATCTAAATACAATTATAGACTCTTTTCTTCTATATAGGTTGTCTGATTATTGTCTAGTATTTTTGGTAACCCCAAACATTCCCAGAGGTAGCTGTCTCTAAATGCACTACATAACTGAATAAGATCTCCTCTTAAATATCTATGAGACACTGTACAAGTTCCAATATTTACCTTTCATAATAACTTAAATTTTCACATCCACGGATGCCCTTGGAATATTTCCGCTGTACTCTTTCCAGTTTACTCATACTTGTTTTCTTGTACACTCAAGTCTGGGTATAAGTCTGGGTATAATGTAATTAACAAACAATGGCTTTTAAAACTATCATTAACAAGTTGATTCATAGGACTGGAAAACTCAAAGCTGGGTCTACCAATACACCCAAGTCCTTAAATGAATCTACAAGTTTCAATTACTGTGTGCTGTATTAAACAGTCACTTTTCAGTTTTTTGTCTCCCAAATCTCATATGCTTAGTTTTTGATGTATTTATCCTGTGCCCAAATGGTCAATTTGGTCAAGTTCTTTTGCAGACATGCCCTATTTGCACCACATGTGATCAGTTTACTTAATTTCAGATCATCTGCATACAGACTGTAGAACATCTTAACCGAAAGATTGTATCTTTCAGACCTATCTAAACAAGTAAGGGCTCAGGACAGATCTATGTGGGACACCCTGATTGTAACCAACAATTTCACCTGTCCAATTGCTGTAAGATACTTGCCATGTCCTATATATAAGTCATGCAACTATGCATATTATCAAAAGTATATCAATACCAAATACTAACTTATGTAGATCATGTTACAGGTAGTTACAGATCTACTTTCAACATATGCATACTGATATAGTCTCAGCCTTTCCATTTCTGACAATAACTTATCCAATACTACCTTCACCAATATTTTTCCACAACAACAAAGAAGACGCAAGGTTCTATGATTCTAGGTTTGTCCCATTCACCTTTCCCTTAAAGACAGGTTTGATAGGCACTTCTCCAATCTTGAGGAACCCAAGTGCTTGTTGTGTTTTCAGGTCATTATTACAAATTTTGTCTCCTCCCTGTGCTTCATTTGGATCCAGTTTACATAGTTCTTTTTCAATATAATCTAATTTGGATTTCAGTATTCAAGGTTACCTGGATGTCAGTAGGACAACTTATCACCTCCCTTTAAGGAACCAAATTGTTTTGCATACGATTTTATAAATCATCTATAATCTGTTGCATCTGAGAATACATTTTAGAATTTACACACAGTTTATCAGTTTGTATGTCTTTACTCCTACCATTTCTTATGTATCTATAAAATGCTTTCCTATTGTGCTCAATATCTTTGTAAAACATTTCAAATTTTTCTTGATCTTGTCTTAAACTATGCATAATTTGTTTTTCCAGCATGGTTATTTCAGTTTTCAAAGTTGTAGTTCAACCTCTTTTCCATTTCTTATATATTTTTGTCTCTCACTTTAATCACATATCTTGTTCTTAATGGAAATATATCCCCCTGATGTTCCATGCCTAGATCCTGTATTTTTTTTTGCACTCAGTTTCTCTCTCAAAACTTTCCAAATTCTTTCTGCAGTTTTTCCACTAAAAGTATTGCTCCAATTAGTTTTACATTGTGACTGCTTTGATTCCATAATCTGTAATTAATCTTTTGTATATTAGTTTAGATTTCAGTTTGGTATAATTATCTAGCAACAAATTAACCTTTATGACCCCATGATCACTACACATCAACAGTGGTAAAACATGACATGAAATAACAGTAATTTACGAACACAAACAATGAATAGTATTGTTCCAGTCCCTAGTAGTAATTTCTTTACTAATGTTGCTGAATCAATATTATTCTAGTCTGTTTCTGGTAAACTAAAGTCCCCAGCCGCTATTATTCTTCCCTCCTGTGCCCTCTGGGTCATCAGCACTTGACTTCGGTGGTCTATACACTCAGATAATTGTTATATGTTCCAGGGTTGTCTTTACTGTTACAGTTACACAATCTATAGTATTGGTGTCATCACTGAACATGTAATAATCACAGGTCTCATAACCATCTTTAATCCCCATTATAACACCTCCATCTGATATTGTTAGAGTGTCTATTACAGTAAAAACATTTACACACTGGCAGAACTGGTTTCCAGTCACTGCTCTTTAACCATGTTTCACAAACAATAATATCAATGTTGTGGGAATGTAGCAAATTTTCCAGTAATGAAAAAAAAATATTAATGCTCCTAGCAGAATTGCTTGCAGATTAACTGTTCCCATATTCATTTTCAGAATATTGCATGAGAACAAAAGGTGATACTATGAACACACAAAAACCTAGACAAAAGGTACACTTAAAACAAGCCACCATCCGATAACCATTTGCATGTTTAAGACTTGTAATACCAAGTCCTGTAATGTTGAGACTGAATGGTTTATGCAAGCCCGAGATTCCCAAAGGGCTTGCCCCCTGCAACAAACAAGTTTAAAGGAGAACAGTGATGTTCAACATTCGCTACTCTTCTGTATTTTCGGTCTTTCTGGGGAGAGTAAAGTATGGGCACCAATATTTCAATACGGAACCCAACACTTACATACAAATACATAGTACAGCAAGACTTACCCACTTCCTTTTTTGGGACGTTCCAATGTCCTCAAAATATTATACCACCTAAAAAGGAAGCCAATATATGAATTAACACATTACCACAAGTTTGTGTTATCACACACACAGAGTACAACACAATGACTAAGCAATTTACTGCAAGTATGTATCAGAAGAGCTTCCTATGTATCTATATGGAATAAACAAAATAAAGATATACACGCACACAAACACAAGCACATGCGGCAGCCACAAGACAATACTAAGTTAATCCTGACAATGTAACTGGCTGACCCTCCCACTTCCTTAACACTTCTCATAGCCGCATGCCAAGGGAGAAGGGAAACAATACCCCCCCCCCCCCAGTGCAAGTTATTCATACTGGCTTCTGTACAGCATGGTAAAGAATTAGTAATTAAGGAGAACCAAAAATATATCATCTGTTGAGCTGCCTCCCTCTTGAGAGCTCACCAACAAAATGCATAATGGAAAAATCATTACTTCTTTTGTGCATTACCAAAATGACAGCATAAAAAGCAACAACCAGAAAGTGAATGCTACTGACTTGCCATTCCTACATCAAAGTAGCTACATAAAACATGTGTTTGCCTTGCCACCTAACTGGGGACAAACTAACCCATTCACATTAACCAAGCAATTACAAAAAAGAATAGCCGAGTAAAATCTTACCATAACCATAGATGCCCTTCACTTCCATGTTGGAGTATTCTTGTTGTGGGATTTCCTGCCCTCAGGTGACTCGTACATTGGCTCCTATACAAAAGCTTCAGCTTGAGTGTTGCAGCTGCATGGGACGTCACACATAAGGCCATAAACCAGGGGCCTTAAATGTGACGGTCTGCACACACAATCCTCAGAATTTGAAGATCAGCAGGTAGAGTAGAAGGCCCAGCAGGAGGAGGTGCCAGTTGTGTCAGGTATGGGACTCTGGGGTCTTTCTGTAGCATTAATAGGTCCAGGGTGAAAGGTGTACGATATTAGGACCTAGGGACACGCTGGGATGAAAAGGAGAATGAAGAGAGGGTTATTGGTGGGTGGGAAAGAATACTGCAACATGGAAGAGAAGGACATATATGGTTATGATAAGATTTTACACAACTAATCTATGTCCTTCTATTCCTATGTTACAGTATTCTTGTGGTGGGAGAGTACCACAGTTTAGTTGGATGAAAGGGTGGTGGATCCAGAAGAAGATTCTACAAAGCCCTGTAGGGTTGCCCTGGTGAATCCTGCACATGCTCTGGAGACCTGGCCTAGCTTGTAGTGTTTGGTGAAAGTCTGGACAGTGGACCATGTGGCTGCTTCCATAATGGAAGATGTGTCCAGACCTTTTAGGGAAGCCTTGAAGGTGGCCAATGGCCTGATGGAATGGGCTTTTACTCACATTGGGGTATTCTTCCCATGGTGGGAGTAGCAAAGACAGATGGCTTTCCTGATCCAACATGCAATGTTTGTTTGGAGACTGCCTTACCCAATGCTCTGTGATGGAAAGAGTTGTTTAGATTTCCTAATGGATTTTGTTTTGTCCAGGTAAAATTTTAGTTGTCTGTGTACATCCAGGGAGTGAAATATCCTTTCCCCTTCGTTGGTGGGAGAGGGAAAGAAGGTGGATAGATTGGTTTAATGACAAATCGTTGACCACCTTGGGCATAAAGGAGGGGTTAGTTCACAGGGTTACCCTGTCTTTGTGGAACGTAGTACGGGGGGGGGGGGGCACTAAGGCCTGTAGCTCTGAAACCATTCTGGGTGAGGTGATAGCCAACTAGTAGAACTGTTTTCCATGTACACATCTGCAGGGAAGCTGTTGCAGCAGGTTCAAATGGGTGTTGGGTAAATTTTTCCATGATGAAGTTAAGGTCCCAGGGCAGAGGGCTAGGTTTTTTTTGGAGGTCTAATGTGAAACACCCCTTTACGGAAGAGCTTTACATTGAGCCTGGCTAGCACGGGAGAGTCAAGAGGCAAGCAGGCTAATACTGCGGAAAGGTGTACTTTCACTGAAGAAAAGAAAGTATACTTTTTAATCAGTTGACACACATACGCAAGAACTATGGGGTAACAGCAATGCAAGGGTCCCTTCCCTTGTCTAGACACAATTTAGTAATTTTTTCCCATTTAGCTAGGTATGATTTTCTTGTTGTAAGCTTCCTGGCCTCCATCAGGACTGAAAGCACGTCCTCTGAATAGTGGTGGCTGAATAGGATCAAAAGTATATCACCCACAGTGTCACGGGCAACATTTGCAAGTGTGGGTGGTTCCCTCTTCTTGTGTCAGGAGGTCCACCTTGTGGGGTAACTTTTAGTGATTGCCCTTGGCTAGACTGTGAAGTAGGGGGAAAGCACAGTTGTGCACCTACCATAAATGTAGATGTTCGAGTGTATTCACTGTTGCAGTCATTACACTTGGGTTATCCTGCTGGCATGCAACCAGCAGTCGGCCTGAATTCCAAAGTCCTGGTCCGGCGTCAGTTGATGTCGCCTCTTCCCTGACGTCAGTGCGCCAGGGGTATAAAAGATGCAGCCAATGCCATTTTCTTCAGTTTTTCCTGCCCCAGATGTCAGGTGCCCCCAAAAGGGTAGTCTGTAAAAATTATGATCATAAAAAAGCATGCACATAACCTTCATCTTCAAGCAAATATACCACATAGGTTATATAGAATAGATAGGTACAGATAAGTCCCAGCAAAGAAAAGGGGGGAATGGTGGGAGGGTAACCTGGACTGCAACAGTGAATACACTCGAACATCTACATTTATGGTAGGTACACAACTGTACTATGTTCATTGTGTTTCACTGTTGTAGTCATTACACTTGGGTTGAATCCCAAAGCTGCTTTTGGGCGGTTGGGCCTAAACAGAGTTTGGAGTGGCTATGAGGCCTTGCAGAACTGCAGTGGCAAAGCCTGCTCTGGATTTAGAGTAGAGAGGTAAATGGTAATGCTTTGTAAAAGTGTGCACTGAAGTCCATGTTGCAGCCTCCAAAATATCCTTGGTTGGCACTCCTCTGAGGAAGGCTGCTGAAGTGGCTGCTGCTCTGGTAGAATGTGGCCTAACGCCCTTGGGCACTGATTTGCCATGTTGTGAATAGCAGAAACAAATGCAGTGGCCTATCCATTTTGAAATAGTCTGCTTTGAAATGGCTTTTCCTTGGGAACCTGCAGCATATGCCACTAAGAGTTGTTCAGTCTTTCTGAAGGCTTTAGTCTTGTCCAAGTAAAAGCGTAGCTGTCTGTGTATGTCCAAAGTATGCAGAAGTCTCTCCCCCTTATTCTGTGGGTTTGGATAAAAGGTAGGCAAAATGTATGGTTTGGTTAAGAGCCACACTGGAGACTACCTTAGGCATAAATGTGGGGTTTGTCCTTAGAGGAACCCTGTCCTGATGAAAAATAATAAAAGGTTCCACAGCCATTAGTGCCTGTAACTCTGAGACTCTTCTTGCTGAAGTTATTGCTAGGAGAAGAGCGGTTGTCCATGACAAGTATTTTATCTCTGCTGTATTGGCTGGCTCAAAAGGAGGCAGTGTGAGTTTTTCCAAGACAAAATTGAGGTCCCATGTAGGCACTGGAGCTCTACTAGGAGGTCTTATGTTTTTGGCCCCTCTGAGAAACTTAGCAGTGGATGAGAAAAAATAGGTGGGTCCATATTGTAATGAGCTGAAATGGGAGAGGCATGGATCTTAATTGATGAGAAGGATAGGCCTTTGTCCAGCATCTCAGTTACGTATTGCAAAATCTGAGGAATAAGTGAGTCAATTCCCTGCGCTTGGTTCCAAGCACAGAATCTCTTCCATTTTTCTGCATAAGATTTTCTGGTGCTGGGCCTCCTGGTCTCCAAAATAACATCCATAACTGCTTTAGAGAGAGGCGTGTTCTGAATGATTACATTATTTGCCATGCAGACAGATTTAGGGTTTTGAGTTGGCTGTGTAGGATCTGATTGTTCTGTTGGGTCAGCAAATGAGGTACTAGAGGCAATGTCCAGGCTGGGCCTTGAGACAAGCTCTTTAGGATTGGGTACCACTGCTGGCATGGCCAGTCTGGGGCAATCAGTATCATTTTTGGCTTCTCTTGGTCTGACCTTTAGGAGAACCTTGGAGAGGAGAGGCAGAGGAGGGAAGGCATATACTGTAAGGGCTTTCCAGCTGAATGAAAGGGCGTCCACTTTCCATGCTTGCTTGTGATAAGTCCGAGTGCAGAATCTCTGTAGCTGGCAGTTGTGAGGGGAGGCGAATAGATCTATGTCTGGGCATCCCCATTCCCCTGTTATCATGTTGAAGATTTGTGGATCCAGTTTCCACTCGCGAGGATCCATGAGGTTTCTGCTTAGTTCGTCTGCCAAAGTATTTGTCTTTCCTGGCAGGAATTGTGCTTGCAGATGTACTTGATAAGTCAATGTTGTGTTCCATAAAGTCAAGGCTTGCCTGCAGAGGGGATAGGAATGTGTGCCCCCTTGCTTGTTTATGTACCACATGACTGTAGTATTGTCTGTCTTTATCAGTAGTTGTCCTGGATGAAGTAGGTCCTTGAAGGCTTTCAGGGCATTTTGTACAGCTAGCATCTCTTTTTGATTGACATGAATATGCATTTGGTTTGTGGGCCATGTGCCTTAAATACATTTTCCTGCCATGTGTGCCCCCCAGGCATAATCTGATGCACCTGTTGTTAGTGTCTGCCTGGCAGTGGGTAAGGTGAATGGCTGTCCCTTGTTGTGGTGACAGGCCTGTGACCACCATTGAAATTCCTGTTGCAGGCAGGGAATAAGAGTAATTAAGGTTTCCAGGCTGTGGCAAGGTTGAGTCCAAACACTTTTTAGATACCATTGTAGTTTCCTCATATGCAGTCTTGCATATGGAATTAGTAGAATGCAGGATGCCATGTGGCCCAGAGCCTGCAGAATTTTCCTTGCAGATAACTGGGTCTTTGTTGCCATTTTTTTGAAGTAAGAAGTCAGAGGCCTTTGTTTGTCTGGCGTGAGATAAGCCATATGGGCAGTTGTATTTAAGCTTACACCCAGGAATATGATCTCTTGAGAGGGCACTAGTTTTGATTTATTTTCGTTTATTGTGTACCCTAGGCAAATTAGTAATCTTTTTATAAACGCCAGATGCTGTTGTAGAATATCTTTGTCCTTTGCTTGAATAAGGCAGTCGTCCAAGTAGAGGTATATTTGAATTCCTCTTTGTCTGCAAAATGCAATTACTGGCACCAGGCATTTTGTGAAGACCCTGGGCGCAGTAGATAAGCCAAAGGGCAGTGCACAGAATTGGTAGTGCCTTGAGCCAGCTATGAATCTGAGGTATCTTCTGCAGGTCTGTCTGATTAGGACATGCAGGTATGCCTCTTTGAGGTCCAAAGTTACAAGCCTAGCCTTCTTGTCCAGCATGGGCAGAAGCTGCTGTAGAGTCAACATTTTGAATTTTTGGAACGTCCAGAAAAGTATTTAGTATAGACAGGTCCAGAATTGGTCTCCAGGCTTTGTCCTTTCTTGGTACTAAGAAAAGTCTTGAGCAAAATCCTTGTCCCTGCTCTTGTTGTGGCACTGGCTGAATAGCCCCCATGTCCATGATCGATGAAACTTGTTTTTGTGCCTCTGCCCATTGATTGTGTGGCAGGTCTGGCATACCTTTTGCCTTTGGAAGGGTGTGAAAGTGGAACCTGTAGCCCTGAGAGACTATATTTAAGACCCATTTGTCCTGGGTGATCTTGTGCCAGTTTTGTGAAAAAGTGCTAGCTTTCCCCCTAAGGGTGCTGCCAAAAAATAAGTGCTTGGCATTGGCAGAGGGAAGTCATTGGGACTGTTTTCTACAAGGCTGTGATTTGTCTTCTCCGCTTTTGGAGGTAGAAGCACCCCATTGTTTGGGCCTGTATGAGCCCTGGGGCTGTCGCCTGCCTCTAGGGCGTCTGAATATGCCTCTTTGTGGTCTGTCTGACACTGGAAAGGACCAATTCTTAGAAGGCCAGTTCCTGCTAAATCTGGGTGGATGTACCTGTAAGAAATCCTTTACTGTCTGCATAGATTTTGCCTTATCCTCCATTTTCTTTAACACCTCCTCTGCCTTAACACCAAACAATGTATCATGCTGTAATGGAGCATCCAATAATTTAGCTTTAACATGATCAGGCAGATTCTGTTCCTTTAACCAAGCATGCCTTCTAATAACAGAACCTGTAACAGCGGCCCTGCACGAGGCCTCCAGTGAATCATAGCCACATAGCAAAGTGCGTTTTCCCACTTGTTCAGCTGCATGCAATAAATCCTGCAAATCTTTGTTCTCAGTACATTCAGAATTTGTCAACATTTTTTGTTTTAACAAAGAAATTAAATATTGCTGATATTTGAGCATATGAAACTGACAATTTAAAGCCCTTACAGCCAAGGTAGCAGAAGTGTAAACTCCTCACCCTCCCCAACTGTCCAAAGCCCTAGAATCTCTGTCTGAGGGAACAGGGTTTTTGGCAGAAGCAGCCTTGACCCCTTTGGGACCCTGTGAGATAGTTTCTGGGTCAGCAGCAGGGTTTTTGTAAAGAAATTTATGGGTGTCTGGGACCCTGTAGTATCTGTCTGGCTTGACAGGGGTAGGAGGTAAAGATTCTGGAGACAGGCCGGACTTGAGAAAACATCATCTACTATGTCTAGAACAGGGGGAATTGCAAGAGGTCTGTGCTGAAGAAGTACAAGAAAGTCTCTAAGTCTTTCCTTCTGTAAGATGCCACTGTTGCTCACCACCCTGAATCTGAGGCATCTGTATATGCATTACCTGGGTTGGGGGGTGGGATGGAGTGGAAGCCCTGAGTTTAGCTGGACTTGTTTTATCAACTAGCTGATCTCTTTCTTTAGACAGGGAAGGAGGGGGATTACTTGGCTCCAAATGATTTTGGTGCTGGGACCAAATGTTTTTGAGGTACCACTGTAGCTTGCGCATATGCATTCTGTCCAGTGGGAACATAGGGATAGTTGCTGCCATTAAGCCCAGGGATCAAAGGAATTGCCTTGCAGTTATTACATGTGTCTGTAGCATCTCTTTGAAGTGGGAGGTCAGGGATAGGACCTTGTCTTGTGGAAGAAAGGCCTTCATTCTGTCCGTTCAGATTCTGCATCCCAAAAAACTATTGTCCTGGTCTGGGTTCAAGGAGGCTTTGGAAGGTTGAGGGTGAATCCTAGATTAAAAGAAGGGACATGGTGAAGTGCAGATGATTTGACAGGGTATCTTTGGACTCTGCCAGTATTACGATGTCATCCAGATAGGGATAAATTTGAATTCCCTGAGTTCTGCAGAAGGCAATGTCCGGGGCCAGGCATTTTGTGAACATTCGGGGGGGGGGGGGTGGCAATGGACAAACCAAAGAGCAAAGCAGTAAATTGGAAATGAGAGGAGGGCCCAGAGAAATGCAGACATCTTCTGTGGGAAGTTCTGATGGGTACGTGTAAGTAGGCCTCTTTTAGGTCCAAGGTGGCCATAAAGGCCTTGACTGGTATGAGAGGAAGCAGATTTGGAAGTGACAGCATTTTGAAGGTGGGCGCCTGAAGGTCAAGACTTAAGAAGGATTGGTCTAAGATGGGTCTCTCCAAGGGCCGTACATCTTGGGAACCAGGAAGAGACAGGAGTAGAAACCTTTTCCTTCCTGTCCTGAGGAGACAGGTTCTATGGTACCCCACTTCAGAAGGTCTGTCAGAACCTGTGGAAGGAGATGCTGTTGGTTTATGGGAGGGAAAGGGATGCCTCTCGTGGATGTTTCTTCTTTCCAGGAGAGGAAATATCCTTTTTGTATTATGGCTAGTACCCATTTGTCTGAGGTTATGGTTTCCCAGAAGGGGAGGCAGTGGGAAAGGCGTGCTGAGAGTGGTAGGGAGGCAAGGCAGTCACGTATTGTTGGGGCCTCCTCTGTCCTGAAAAGGTTGTCTAGGTTGAGGATGCAGGGCAGCAGGTCTAGCAGTGGTGGGTCTTCTTGCATCTCTTCTAGATCTGGAAGAGGAAGTACCCACCTGGGGTGTGTTTTGCCTTACAAAGGTGGCTTTAGCTGGATAGATTCTGTAGTATTTGGGAATGGGGGACACCAATACATGTTTTATGTCCTGCAATTCTTTACTTTTTTCTTGCAGATTTTTAAGATCTGCAGATTGTTTTCCAAAAAGGAAATTGTGGTCCAGGGGGGCATCCAAGATCTTTAACAAAGACTTCTGGGAGATTCTTAAGTCTCAGCCAGGAGTATCGCCTGAGAACTGAAGCAGAACAAGCGGATGCTTCAGCAGCATCATAGCTGCATCTAATCGAGTGTCTGGCTACTTGTGTAGCCAGAAAAAGTTTGGAGGAGATGTCAGCCTTAATGGGGCAGTCAGGGATAGTGGCCAGCATGGAAGAGGCTTGAGAGACCAAGTCCAGAACATATTTAGTGATGTGCGTCTGATAGTTAATGGCTCTGAAAGCCAAAATGGAGGATGTGTAGACCTTCTTACCAATCCTATCCATAGATTTTCTGTCTTTATCAGTGGGTAGGAGTAAGGCAGAGAGAATGAGTCTGGATTGCTTATCAGGATGGGTGGCAATCATTGCTGGGTCTGCTAAGGGTGGTTTGACAAATAATTTTTGCTAGTCAGGCACCTTGTAAAAGTGATATGGTCACTTGGGGGCAAGTGGCTGTGAGTCTGGAGACTTAGATGCAGAATTAAAGGCATCCAGGTATGCAGGCAGAATTGGTGGAACAGCAGAAGGGGAGGGGGATTCTACTTGAAGAAGCTCAAAATACCTCTTTTGGGAATCGGACATTTGTGAGGTATCCCATTTGAAGTAGTCTTTCATTTTGGTGATAGTCTCACCAAATGTGATATCCCCAGGGGTGAATCTCTTTCTATAGATTCCTCACCAGGAGAATAATACTTCTTGGATGAAGCAGGTTGGGAGGTGTAAGATATCGAGTCCTCAGAGTCGATGCATCATATTCTTCACTAACCTGAGATGTCAGGGGGGGAGGGAAGAGGCTGAAGCAGGCCTAGGGCTGAGCAAAGGTAGAGCAGTGCAGGATAAGGCCTAAGGGCCATAAAGGCCTGCATTAGGGAAGAAGTGAAGGACTGCCAGTTAGGTAGGCCTTCTGCAGTGGGAGAGGCATGCTTGGTTTTCTGTTTCTTTTTTGCTGGGATAGACGTTGGAGCAGGTCTGGAATCGGGTCTGGTAGGAACCATATCCGAAGGCAGGATCCCGGTCTGAGGCTCCACAGATTCTGGTTCCCCCTCAACCTCCACTGTAGTTGGGGTCTGGGTTGACTCCGGGGACGTGCTGGTCGTCGGTTGAGCAACGGCTTCCACAAAGGTAGTCAAAGTCAACTGATCCGCTGGGCGTCCCTCAGCTCCTAAATCAGCAGCTAGCAGGGCATCCGATAACGGAGCTGCTTATGAAGGCCTAGGAAATTTTGGCCTTCTTACGCAAGAGGTTCAGATGCGGCCTCTGAGGCAGGATCCATTCTTAGGGCTAACTGCTTAAGGCACTGGTTTTCTAAATACAGGTTAAGCATGGCCAGATGGCTGCATAGGGTCTTCGGTACAAATGACTGACAAATGGAGCAAGCTGTATGGTCGTGCTCCCGGCCTAAGCAAAAAACACACCGATCATGAGAGTCTTTATGGGGTGTCTGGTGCCCACATTGGCATTTACCCTTTTTACCTGACGCCGGCTATAAATTGCTGCAACAAACCAAGCCTAAGCAATAACAAATAGATATGAAGAAAAAACCCAATGGGTTACTTAGCTTTATTGAGATGTCTGATGTGAAGGAGCAAACACACAATGCTTCGGTCATCTGCGGCTGAAAAGTTCTAAGGATTGTGTGTGCAGATGTCACATTTAAGGCCCCTGGTTTATGGCCTTACGTGCGACATCCCATGCAGCTGCAACAGCCAAGCTGAAGCTTTTGTATAGGAGCCAACGTACGAGTCACCTGAGGGCAGGAAATCCCACAACAAGAACACTGCAACATAGGAATAGGAGGACATCACATGATCCAATTTTTTAAAGATCTTCCAAATAACCAGTAATTTCCTAAAAATACAGTTGCATTAGAACTTAACATACAGGTTAAAGACCACAGCACGACCCCAATACCCACCACAGAATATATCTGCAGGATCCTGCAAAGCTTTATCTCCAAATTCTAGGGCAAACTGAGGAGGAGAACACATTGTAAGGGCAACAGAAAAGGAAGGTAAAGGGACAAATGACAGGGTGCCAGCCACAGCCCCAGAAAAACCCATAGGAAAGAAGAGCAACCAGATAAAAGTTATTAAGAGTTGAGATACTCAAATAGTGACAAATACCCCAAGTTCCTAACACGTGTACTATGCTTATAATATTTACTGCTGCAATAACATTTGGGATGATTATGGACCAGAGGGTGGCTGGCCCTAGGCTGCAGCAGTTCCTGTAGAATGGCTGTAGTAAATTATGCCCTGACTCTAAAGGTAATATCACTTTATGGTTAATTAATTTTTTTAGTACCAGATTTACTTCTGTGACAGAAACAAGCCAACCATCCAATAAAATGTGTACAATTTTCCTTTCATTTACATCAGATTTAAATATTCATCCAGCCTTAAATTCAAGTTATGCAACAGTTCCTTTTTAATTTTAACATCTTTACTAAATAATCACAATTTAATCTCCAACATAGGATGACATACTTTAATGCAAAAGAAAACAAATCTGTAGAATAGTTGAAGTTACTGTCGAATAAAACACTACAAGTGGCAAAAATTCATACCTTCTCTTAAACCTCACCAATCCTCCTGAAAATTATCCTACATGTATTGTTCCCACAAAAGCCATTTATTTCTATGAAATATGCCTTTTCCCCTTTTTAAAGATCCCAACATCAGTTCTTTTACTTCTTTTAAAATATCCAGAATGCTTCTTATGTTAGGAATAAGGTTCTACTATGAAACACCAACTTCCTGAAAGCGACGAGCTGAAAGCAAGAAAAAAAAAATGCCAAAAATCGGAAGGGTGAAAACATTTTTTTTAAAGGAGGGGCAAGCCCCCTCCCCCAATATGGGGGGACCTCCTCACACCATTAATATATATATATATATATATATATATATATATATATATATATATATATATATACATACATACACACACACACTAACTCCAAGGGAAATATCGCCGAAAACAAATAAATCATTGCCACAGCAAACTTAGAAACTGCACCAGCAAGGACTTTGTGTGGAAAACAGAGTTCAGAGTTAATGGCCATTCATATTTTTTTTCTCTCCAATGTGCTGTTACTTGAGCAATTTCAACTCAAGCACTTGTAGGCAAGCCTAGGAACAGATTCTGGACTTCCATTTTCTAGCGATAGTTTGTGTGTTTTTGGGGGGGGAGGCAGCCAATAAACTTAGTTAAGGCCTTACTATGTCTATGCAATTCAGATCCTATATCACAGCTCAAAAAATAATTACTTCCATAGTTACGACAATTTGTTCCCTCATTTCTGTCAAAGTACTCTGCAGGAGTTTTTAAAGTCTACCGACTTGTTACAGTCCCTAAAAACATGTTCCTAATTACCTCTTGTCTTGCCTGTCACACTTCCATCATTTGCTATCTACCCGAAGAAAAATGCTCTGAAGTTTACACAGGATACAATAACAATGCAAACACCTCCAGGGGGAAAAATTCCTAAACCTTACAGATTTTTTTGCATACTTAGGAGGCTTACAAATTTCTTCCCATTGTTCCTTTGTAAATTGCCTTTCTATTGTTTTCTCCCAGCCTTTTCTAACCTCCTACAAATGACTCAGTTATTGTGCAATTATTTGTGTGTTAAATATCATCCCTTTTTTTAACAGCGGCTTCTGTTCTAAACTTACCTGAAAACTCTACCAAAGATGGGCTTTGTTTGGCACGTCCGTACCTATCCCTTTCTCTTTGCCTATTATCAATTAATCCCAATAGGGGAAGACAATCTCTAACCTGAAGTAAAAAAGTACAGTTTTGTACCTACCATAAATGTAGATGTTAGAGTGTTCACCCTGCTGCAGTAATCACACTTGGGTTATCCTGCCATCAGGCGGTCCCGCAGTCGGCCCGAATTCCAAAATCTTGGTCAGGCGTTGGTTGCTGTCGCTTCTTCCCTGACGTCAGTGCGTCAGGGGTATATAAGAGGCATCCGACGCCATTTTCTTCAGTTTTTCTTGCCCCAGATGTCAGCTGCCCCCAAAAGGTAGGCTATATATATATATATATATATATATATATATATACATACATATGGCTATATAAAAATAAAACAAAACCCTTAGGTACAAGCAAATACACCACAGAGGTAGTATAGGATAAAGTGGTAGAGATAAGTTCATCTAGTTCAGAGGGGATGGAGGGAGGGTAACCTGGACTGCAGCAGGGTGAACACTCGAACATCTACATTTATGGTAGGTACAAAACTGTACTATGTTCATCGTGTTACCCTGCTGCAGTCATCACACTTGGGTTGAATCCCAAAGCTAAGGAGGGGAGGTGGAGTCAAACAGGGTTAGAAGAAGCTAGCAGGCCCTGCAAAACTGCAGTGGCAAAACCAGCTCTAGTCTTAGAGTAAAGAGGTAAGTGACCGTGTTTGGTGAAGGTGTGCACTGAACTCCAAGTAGCAGCTTCCAGAATATCCTTGGTTGGCACTCCCCTGAGAAAGGCTGCTGATGTAGCTGTAGCCCTGCTGCAGTGAGACCTAATGTTAGCAGGTACTAGTTTCCCATGATGTGTGTAACAGAAACGTATGTAATGTCCTATCCATTTAGAAATGGTCTGTTTTGAGATAGCTTTTCCTTGTGATCCTGTAGCATAGGCTACAAAGAGCTGGTCAGTTTTTCTGAAAGCCTTAGTTTTATCCAAGTAGTAATGTAATTGCCTGTGAATGTCCAAAGAGTGCAGGAGTCTTTCTCCTTTGTTCTGGGGATTTGGGAAGAAGGTGGGCAAGTGAATGGTTTGGTTTAGGGCCACACTGGATACCACATTTGGCATAAAGGAAGGATTAGTTCGTAGAGAAACTCTGTCTTGATGAAAAATGAGGAAAGGTTCCACTGCCATTAGTGCAAGTAGCTCTGAGACTCTTCTAGCTGAGGTTATTGCTAGTAGTAGGGCAGTTTTCCATGAAAGAAATTTTAAATCAGTTGAAAAAGCAGGTTCAAAAGGTGGCAGTGTAAGCTTTTCCAGGACAAAGTTGAGATCCAAAGTAGGTGTTGGAGCTCTCCTTGGCGGTCTTAAGTTCTTAGCCCCTCTGAGGTACTGTCTTAGGAGTGGATGTGAAAATAAAGGAGGATCCGTGCTGTAATGAGCTGAAATTGCTGAGGCGTGGATCTTAATAGATGAAAAGGAAAGTCCTTTGTGTAACATCTCAGTTAAATATTGTAGAATCTAAGGAATGTTCGGCTCCAGGGGATTTAGGCCTTTTCCATTTGTCTGAATAGGTTTTCCTGGTGCTGGGCCTCCTGGCCTCCAGAATGACATCCATAACAGCTTTGGATAAAGGTGTTGGCTGATTGTTTAGGTAATTTGCCATGCAGCCAGGTTTAAAGTCTTGAGCTGGCTGTGTAGAATCAGATTGTCTCACTGGGTGAGCAAGTGAGGAATCTGTGGCAAAATCCATGGTGGGCCCTGGGCCATGTTCCTTAAAATTGGATACCAATGTTGGCGTGGCCAGTCTGGCGCAACGAGAATCATTTGTGGCCTCTCTAATCTGACTTTCAGCAGTACCTTTGCTAGAAGAGGCAGTGGACAGAAGGCATACACTGTTAATGTTTTCCAACTGAATGAGAGGGCGTCCACTTTCCAAGCTAGTGGAAGGTCCTTGTGCAAAATTTTTGAAGTTGGTGGTTGTGGGGGCTTGCAAACAGATCTATGTCTGGGCGTCCCCATTTTGAGCTATCATTGCAAATACTTGTGGATCTAGTTTCCATTCGTGTGGATCCATGATGTTTCTGCTTAGGTCGTCTGCCAATGTGTTTTTCTTTCCTGGCAGGAACTGTGCTTGTAATTGAACCTGGTAAGACAGTGCAGTGTTCCACAAGGTCATTGCTTGCCTGCATAGAGGGTAGGAATATGTGCCCCCTTGCTTGTTTATGTACCACGTAACTGTGGTGTTGTCTGTCCTTATTAGTAGTTGTCCTGGGTGTAGAAGGTCCTTGAAAACTGTTAGGGCATTCTGCACTGCTAGCATTTCTTTTTGATTGATATGCAGGTGTCTCTGATCTGTAGTCCATTTGCCCTGAATGCACTGTCCTGCCATGTGTGCTCCCCAGGCATAGTCCGATGCATCTGTTGTCATAGTTTGCCTGGCTGTGGGTAATGTGAAAGGCTGACCCTTGTTGAGGTGACATGCCTGTGCCCACCATAGAAACTCCTGTTGAAGGCAGGGAATGAGTGGAATCATTGTTTCCAAGCTGTGGCTGTGCTGAGTCCATACACTTTTCATGTACCATTGTAATTTCCTCATATGCAGTTTTGCAAATGGTATTAGTAGTATGCAAGATGCCATGAATCCCAAGGCCTGCAGAATTTTTCTTGCAGGGAGTTGGGTCTTCGTTGCCATTATTTTGAAATATTGAAACAGCTGTCGTTGTTTGTCTGGTGTGAGATAAGCCATCTGGGCCGTTGTATTCAAGCTGGCACCCAGGAATATTATGTTTTGTGAGGGCACTAGTTTTGATTTCTTTTCGTTTACTGTGTACCCTAGGCAACTTAGAAGAAGGTATTTGACAAATGCCAGATGCTGTAAAAGAATGTCCTTGCCTTCTGCTTGAATAAGACAGTCGTCCAGGTATGGGTATATTTGAATTCCTCTTTGTCTGCAGTATGCAATTACTGGTGCCAGGCATTTTGTGAAGACCCTGGGTGCAGTAGATAAGCCAAAGGGCAGTGCAGAGAATTGATATTGCATTGAACCTGGAATTAAGTGGAAGTATCATCTGCAATTCTGTCTGACAGGGACATGCAGGTATGCCTCCTTGAGGTCCAAAGTGACTAGCCAAGCATTCTTGCCCAGCATGGGAAGAAGCTGCTGTAGTGTTAGCATTTTGAATTTTGGTACTTGCAGATAGGTGTTCAGAACTGAAAGATCCAGAATGGGTCTCCATGCTTTGTCCTTTCTTGGAACTAGGAAGAGTCTTGAGTAAAATCCTTGTCCTTGCTCCTGTGTAGGTACCTGTTGAATGGCTCTCATGTTCATGAGAGCTGTAATTTGTTTTTGTGCCTCTGCCCATTGACTTGGTGGCAGGTTTGGCATTCCTTTGATCCTTGGTAAGGTATGAACATGGAATCTGTATCCTTGAGAGACGATGTTTACAACCCATTTTTCTTTTGTGATGATGTGCCAATTGTCTGCAAAAAATGCTAGTTTTCCTCCCAAGGGTGTTGCCAGGAGAGATTTGCTTGGTAGTTGGAGGATGGAGTCATTGTGCCTGCCTTCTGCTAGCTTGGGGCCTATCTTCTCCTCCTTTCTGGGTAGCAGAACCCCATTGGCGAGGTTTGTAAGGGCCCTGTAACTGACCTCTGCCCCTTGGGCATCTGTATTTTCCCCTCTGTGATCTGTCTGAAGCTGGAAAGGACCAATTTTTTGTTGGCCAATTTCTACTGAAGCGAGGGGGTTGTACCTGCAAGAAATCCTTGACCGTTTGCATAGATTTAGCCTTATCCTCCATTTTCTTTAAAACCTCTTCTGCTTTGACACCAAATAATACATCCTGCTGTAAAGGTGCATCTAATAATTTTGCTTTAACATGGTCAGGGAGGGTTTGCTCTTTTAACCAAGCATGTCTCCGAATGACAGAGCCAGTAACAGCTGCTCTACAGGAAGCTTCCAGTGAATCAAATCCGCATTGTAAAGTATGCTTGCCCACCTGTTCAGCTGCATGCAACAGATCCTGCATTTCCTTGAATTCAGGCTGTTCTGAATGTGTGCTCATTTTTTGTTTTAACTGAGACATCAGGAATTGTTGATATTTCAACATGTGAAACTGGCAATTTAATGCTCTCATAGCCAGAGTTGCAGAGGTGTATATTTCCTTTCCCCATCTATCTAGGGCTCTGGAATCTCTTTCAGAGGGCAAAGGATTTTTAGCCATAGAAGCTTTTGCTCCCTTAGGACCCTGGGATATAGTTTCTGGGTCAGCTACAGGGCTTTTATAAAGTAATTTGTGTGAGTCAGGTACTCTGTAGTATCTGTCTGGTTTGGCTGGAGCAGGAGGAAGAGAGTCTGGATTTAACCTAGACTCCAAGTAGACATCATCCACAATATCTAAAACAGGAGGGATAGCAAGAGGTCTGTGCTGGGGTAATAAAAGGAACTCTCGGAGCCTTTTCTTAGAATCTGAGTAATCCTGGCCTTCCCAGTGGAAATGTTCCCTCATGGTATGTAATGTTTCCCCAAAGGAGTAGTCTTCAGGGGGAGATGCTGAGGGAATACAGTCTTCAGCATCAGAATCCTCATAAGGTGGAAAAGTGTAATCCTGTTCCTCAGAAGAATCTGAGGAGAGAAACCTGGTCAGAGGATGCATAATCCTCCTCTTGTCTTGGTCTTTTATCAGGAGGGGGATGGGAACTCCTGATAAGGGTAATTAAATCTTCTGCCATCTTAAGCATCTGTTTCTTAGGCATGGGGCCTTGACCTGTAGACTGATTAACAGTTTTCTTAGGTTTTAAAGGAGTTTTAAGCTTAGCATAAGATTTAATGGTGAGTGTAGTCGGTCTGAAGACACCTTCTGCAACCGAAGGTGTTTCCTCTGCACCGGTGTCTAATTCTGCTCCGGTGTCGGTAGATGGTTGCGTCGGCCTAGTAGACTCCTCTTGGGACAGGCCCAGCTGAGGCCTCGGTGTCTAGCTTATTCCTAGGCTTCCTGTCCTTATCCTTGCGTTTTTTATGAATTGTGGTCATCGGCTGCTACGACGGCATGATATAATTAAATTTCCTACCAAAGTAATGCCGTGCAAAGTCAAAACAGCGTTTGATAATGCGTTTATTAAACCTAGCGCAAAACCGACAACCTGTGACGTCGTGGTCTGGGCCTAGGCAAGGAATACAATAGGAATGGAAGTCCTTATGAGGTATTTGCTTCCCACAAGAAATGCAATTGTTAACTTTTTCTGACATCGGACTGAGGCAAGAAAATGTTCCCCAACGGGGTACTTAGCTTTATTGAAGACTTCGGACTGAAATTCAAATCGAAAATCTCAGGTGTCGGCCGACCGGCACTTGCGAACTGCTTCTGCTTCGGGCACCGCACGGCAAGAAAGACTGAAGAAAATGCTGTCAGATGCCTCTTACATACCCCTGGCGCACTGACGTCAGGGAAGAAGCGACAGCAACCGACGCCGGACCACGACTTTGGAATTCGGGCCGGCTGCGGGACCGCCTGACGGCAGGATAACCCAAGTGTGATGACTGCAGCAGGGTAACACGATGAACATCTAATGCTTACCCTCATCCCGCTTTATTAACCCTTCCTTCCCAACTTATTTGCTCCCAATACCTTGGTTCCTTTGCTATATTTCTCCAGTAAAGTCCACCACCCTCTTCCCTATTTCCTATAACTCTCCTTGCAGACATACCTATTTTGCAATCTCCTTTATCCATTTCCATGCTGGCTTAGTTCTAAGAATATTTTCTGTTACTTCACGAAAATAATGTTCTGTATGGTTATTTTCCTTATGGAGCTGAATCCAAAATCTTGGTCTCTCTATTGCCTAAACTTAATCCGCTTTCATCATTACCTTTTTCTACTTTAATTTATAACCTGCTTGAGTTATGTATATGCAACTTAACTGCACTGTTCTGAAATACTCTTCAAATCAAGTAACCCTAGACCACCTTGGTTCTATGCAAAAAAAAAAATCTGCTTATCACTTAACTCCTGCCCACCTCCCTTCTCAAATTAATTCCCTCAGCTCTTTACTAATCATCATCCACAACTTCACTACTGGCTGATAAAAATATGCCTGATCTATAATAAGACAAGGGATTAAAAAAAATCACTGCTTATATCTTAATTATCCGTAATCAGGAGCTTTCAGTTTCTCTATTTTGCTTAGTTTCTTCAGACATATCCTCAGTTGTAATAACGGAATCCTGTTTAATTCATATACATCAATACTTCAGCTCATCATGCACTGTTACAGTTTACTACTACAGCTTATTTTTATCCTAATTTTTACTGAGGGGGAAAATGCTGGCATCAAAGTCAGGACTGATGCCACTCTCAGGGTCAATGGAATTACCCCTACATAAAGAGGTCAAAACCCACAAAAGACGTGATGTCAAGACTGAAAGGATTAGTCCCATGCCCTACACCATGGACATGTTCCTAACCAAAATCAAGGTCATCATAAAGCCAAAGCTGAGGGCATCAACCTTGAAAAGTGACTTCAGGAGCATCAACGTCCCCAGTAAAATAAGGACTGATTCTGATGTTGACAGTCTGACAGATTGAGCAAGACTCCTTAAACCAAACGTTCTACCAAAACCAGATGCACTGAAATCAAAGCTATCAATACCAGTTAAAGATTATTACAGAGACTGAAGGATGAGCCAAACACATGGATCACAGCCGACACACATTATCATCATCAATGTTGGTGCCTGAGAGATTAAATGCAGTCTGGTAAAGGATCACTGGGGTCTGCCAAGATTCTGGAACAGAAAGACTGGATTATTAGGAAAGGAGAGCTTGAGAAATTCCTCCAAACCATCACAGTAATTGTGCTCAAGTGGCATGGAAAGGCTTTAATAACATATACAAGATCTAGCAGATGAAGGCCTATTGGGAACCATTTTCCTCCAGATTTCAGCACTGAACAAGGAAAAACATTACCTCTCATCTTTTTCAAGGGGAATGCTCCAACATGCTAAAACTGGAACCTTGGAAGATGGGGTAACCGAGGGAGTTGTCTCTGTCCTTGACCTCTTGAAACTAAGACTTGAAAAACAATCACAGTTTTCATCACTACATTTACCATCTTTCACAGTCTTGTCTAACTTGCATTTTCTCTTATGATCTTTTTGTCTTTCTGGCTTTAGTCTCTTAACCACCGGCAAAACTCCTGAGATTGAAGGAGTTGACCCCAAAAGTCTGATATCGAAACACCATCAAAAGCAGGTAAAGTGCTTCCCTTGTACTTCAACAATTAACATTTTATTGTTTCTTTGTCCCTTGCACTACCAGTTCTGAAAACACCCGAATATCGCATATTCCTGATCAAAATGTTCTTCTCCCAAACAAAACTACATGAGGCAGGGTCTTGTACCCAGCTTTGAATTTCTTAAAGGCTTTACTGTTAATGTTGGGCACCAAATAATTATGCCAACAATGAATTTCTTAACGGCTGTACCATCCATGTTGGCCAACAAACAGCTGCTTTAGTAGAGTGCACAAACTGCAATACCACAAACACATAACTGAAATAAAAATGGCCAAGAATGAAAGTATATGTACATGCACAAGAACACACACAAACACAGAGTCAAGTATAACTGGATACATGAAATATAGCAGAAAGAAATACTACTACCAGCAGAGCACCAGAGCAAACTCTTACAGTGATGAATATACCTGATCAAATTAGGATGGTACACAAAGTACAGTTTTGTACCTACCATAAATGTAGATGTCCGAACTGGATAGCATCTGCAGTCATAACAAAAGGGTTGTCCTGTCGTCAGGCAGCCCTTCGGTCGGCCGGATTCCAAAGTCTGGGTCCGGCTTCGGCTGATGTCGCACTCCACCCGACGTCATCTCTGCTGGTCTTCGGGTATAAAGGCATCAGCCGACGCCATTTTCCTCAGTGTTTCTTGCCCCAGATGCCAATTGCCCTCTTGGAAAGCTAAATTTTGGATAAATGCCAATGTTTCCAAAATAGTAGAAAACAAACACAAAAATAAACATGTATGTACATATATACAAACAAATACACCATAAGAGACTCCCCAGCTAGCTATTAGGAGGGTAAATACCCTAGGAGTACCGCAGAGGGAAGGAGGGAGGTAATCCTGACTGCAGATGCTATCCAGTTCGGACATCTACATTTATGGTAGGTACAAAACTGTACTATGTCCTTCATGGATGCATCTGCAGTCATAACAAATGGGTAGAATACCATAGCCAAACTAGGGGAGGAGGAATAATAATTATGGTGTAGTCAGGATCCCTTGCAGTACAGCAGTGGCAAACCCTGCTCGGGATCTAGAATATAGAGCTAAATTATAATGCTTGGCAAATGTATGCACGGAGGTCCAAGTAGCCGCCTCAATAATGTCCTTGGTTGCCACTCCTCTTAAGAAAGCTGTGGTAGTGGCTGTAGCCCTTGTAGAATGAGGTCTTATGTTCTGTGGAATTGGTTTTCCATGGTAGGAGTAACAGAATCTTATGCAATTTCCTATCCATTTGGAGATTGTCTGTTTGGAAATTGCTTTTCCTTCCCTTCCTGTTGCATAGGCTACAAAGAGCTGGTCAGTTTTCTGTTACCTTTGGTGCTGTCGAGGTAGTAGCGTAACTGTCGATGTACATCGAAGGTATGCATTATTCTTTCACCTCTGTTTTGTGGATTGGGAAAGAAGGTAGGTAGGTGGATTGCCTGGTTTAAAGACACTCTGGATACCACCTTAGGCATAAATGTAGGATTAGTTCTCATGGACACCCTATCTTGATGGAAGATTAGGAAGGGTTGCACTGCCATTAAGGCCTGTAGTTCCGAAACCCTCCTTGCTTAAGTAATAGCCAGTAGGAAAGCAGTTTTCCATGACAGGTGTTGTAGATCTGCTGTTGCTGCTGGTTCAAGCGGAGGAGTGTCAACTTTTCTAGTACAAAATTCAAGTCCCATGCTGGTAATGGTGGTTTCCTAGGAGGTTTTACATTCTTGATCCCTCTGAGAAACTGCCTGAGTAGAGGATGTGAAAAGACAGGAGGATCAAAGCTGTATTCTGCTGAAATAGCTGATGCATGTATCTTGATGGAGGAATAGGACAGGCCTGTATGTAGAAGCTCTACCAAGTACTCCAGAATGTTAGCAATATCTATGTTCGACACATCTTTTCCTCTTTCAGTACTCCAAATGACGAACCTTTTCCATTTTCCTGCATAGTTCCTTCTTGTTGAAGGTCTGCGGGCTTCAAGGATAATGTCTTTAACCCTTTGTGAAAGGTCTGGGTTAGTTACTGCTATGTGATGTTCCAGGCAGTCAGTTGCAAGGTTTTTAGGTTTGGATGTATGATGTTGTAGTTGTTCTGAGTTAACATCAGAGGCATCGGGGTATTGACCACATTTTCTCCCGAGACATGCTCCTCAGCAATGGGTACCAGTGTTGTCTTGGCCAGTTCGGAGCTATCAGAATTATCCTTGGACGTTCCTCTTTGATTTTCAGTAGTACCTTGTGCATCAAGGGAAGAGGTGGGAATGCATATGCTGTCAGGCCTTTCCAGATGAAGGATAGAGAGTCCACCTTCCATGCAAGTGGGTGGAATGTCCTTGTGCAGAATTTTTTGAGCTGGTGATTTTGTGGGGAAGCGAATAGATCTATTTGTGGCATTCCCCATTTCTTTGTGATGGCCTTGAAGATGTTCGGGTGTAGAATCCATTCGTGAGCATCCGAGGTGGTTCTGCTTAAAATGTCTGCTAGGGTGTTCTCTTTTCCCGGTACAAATATTGCCTGTAACTGGATGTTGTATCTGAGAGCCAGGTTCCAATTGTCCTAAGTCATTCTGCATAGGGGTAAGAATGAGTGCCTCCCTGTTTGTTGATGTACCACATGACTGTGGTGTTGTCTGTCCTTATCATCAAATGGCCTTCTTTGAGGAATGGTCTGAATTTTAGGATTGCCAGTTTTACTGCCAGCATTTCTTTTTGGTTTATGTGCAGGTGCAGCTGGTCCTGAGTCCACAGTCCTTATGCGCATTTGTCCAGCATGTGTGCCCCCATCCTAGGTCTGAGGCATCCGTTGTGATGGTTTGGGTTGCTCGAAAGTTGTGGAAGGGTAAGCCTGGGTTTGACTGGCATGCCCGAGCCCACCATAGGAACTCCTGTTTTAAGCATGGGATTAGTGGTATTTCTGTTTCTAAGCTGTGCCTGCGTTGAGACCATAAATTATTTAGGTACCACTGTAACTTTCTCATATGCAGTCTGGCATGTGGGACCAAGATTATGCATGATGCCATGAAGCCCAAGGCCTGCAGAACTTTTCTTGCTGTTAGTTTGTTCTGCTTTGTTAATGCCAAGAAGTAAAGAGGGAGTTCTTTTTGTTTTTCTGCAGTTAGGAATGCCATCTGTTTTACTGTGTCCAATTCCCAAGAAAGTTCTTGTCTGGGATGGTATCAGTCTTGACTTTTGAAAATTGACTGTGTATCCCAGGGCTTGTAGCAAGTAAATGACCCTTTGTAAATCTGTTGTCAGCTTGCTTTTGTTGTCCGCTTGTAACAGGCAGTCGTCCAGGTATGGATAAATTTGGATTCCCTGTACTCTGCAGTGAGCGATTACTGATGCCGGGCATTTTGTGAATACTCTGGGCGCAGTAGATAAGCCAAAGGGCAATGCTGAGAATTGATAATGCTCTGATCCTGCAAGAAATCTGAGGTATCTTCTGCAATTTGGTCGAATGGGGATGTGCAGGTAGGCCTCCTTGAGATCTAGAGTTACCAGCCAACACTCCTTGCCCAGCATGGGAAGAAGTTGCTGTAGGGTCAGCATTTTGAATTTTGGGACAATGATGTATGTGTTTAAGATGGACAGGTCGAGAATAGGTCTCCAGTTTTTTTCTTTTCTTGGTACTAGGAAGAGTCTGGAGTAGAATCCTTTGCCCTGTTCTGTTATTGGTACCCTTTCCACAGCTCTCATCTTTATTAATTCTGCTGTCTGGTGCAGGGCTTCTATTTTTGATTTGGGGGCAGGTTTGGCATTCCTCTTTTACTGGTAAAGTGTGGAAGTGGAACCGTAGCCTTGGTCTATGGTTTGCAAAATCCACTTGTCTTTTGTAATATAGTGCCAATTTTTCGAGAATAAGGCTAACTTTCCGCCTAATGGTGCTGCTATTTGCTCCATGGTAGGCGGAGTTAGAGCCAAGTCACTGTGATTGTCCTGTTGCAGTGGCAGTGGTTGCGTCTGTGCCTCGGTTATTGCCTTGCCACTGTCGTCCTCTGTAGGCACCTCCTCTGGATTGATTTCTGCCCCTAGAGCGTCTGTTCCTGCCCCTTTGGGATCTTGTGGAGTCAGGAAAGGACCAATTTTTGGCAGGCCAGTTCCTGCTAAACCTTGGGGGCTGAACCTGTAGGAAATCTTTAACTGTTTGTACAGATTTTGCCTTCTCTTCCATTTTCTTCATTACCTGTTGGGCAGGTTCCCCAAATAGACTGGCCTTATCCATAGGAGCATCCAATAGCTTAGCTTTAACATGATCCGGCAAGACCTGTTCTTTCAACCATGCATGCCTTCTTATCACTGTGCCAGTCATGGCTGATCTAAATGAAGCCTCCAGTGCACCATAGCCACATTTTAAAGAATGGTTACTAACCTGCTGGATGTTATTCACCATTTCTAATACATATTTCTTATCTAAAGATTCATCAGAGGACAGCTTTTTAATTAACTGATCAAGCATAAACTCTTGGTATTGGATCATGTGAAACTGACAGTTTAAAGCTCTAGCTGAGAGAGTAGCAGAGGTGTAGACTTTTTTCCCCCATCTCTCTAAGGACCTGGATTCCCTTTCAGAGGGAATAGGGTTTTTTGCTGTGGTCGAGGCTACTGCCTTAGGCCCCCGGGATATAGATTCGGGGTCTGCAAGTGGGGCCTTGTATAGGTGGTGATGAGTGTCTGGCACCCTGTAAAATCTATCTGGTTTGGCAGGGGCTGGAGGTAAAGAATCAGGTGCAGTGCAGACATCATTAAATGCATCGTCCACAACAGATAGGACAGGAGGCATAGCTAAGGGCCTATGTTGTGGTAAGTGCAGAAAAGTCCTAAGCCTTTTTCTTGAATCTGAGAAATCTTGTCCCTGCCATTGGAATTGTTCTCTCATGGCATGTAAGGTTTCCCCAAAGGAGAATTCCTCTGGTGGAGAGGCAGCTGGAATGGATTCTTCAGCATCTGAATCTTCATAATTGGAAAAGGAGCCACTGGCTGGTCTGTAATGTCTGAGTCATCCGCAGAATCATCAGAGGACACAGGCTCGGGGCTCTGCTCTAGGTCTCTTTTCTGGGGCTGAGAGGCCCTGTCTGGGTGAGATTGGGATCCCTAATTAAGGATATTAAATCTTCTGCCAAAGTAAGCATTTGTGAACTAGAAGTGGGCCTGAGTGAGGGTGGTTTAACAGGCACTGATTTAGCTGATTTGGCTGCTTTAGCCCTGGCAAAGGCCTTAATAGACATGGCTGCAGGAGGCCTAGCAGCACCACGTGCTGGGGTAGAGATATCCAAGCGGATGGTGTCTGATAGCTCAGTAGGAACCACAGTTGTAGGCAAACTTTCTGAGGCTGATTCAGATAAGGTAGCAGGAGCCTCAGTAGTAGTCATGGATTCGGCTGAAGATTGACCAGTTTTCGGTTTCGGCGAAACCGAGACACTCATGCTTGCTTAACCGTGGTTTCAGCGAAACCGTGGACCGCGTGTCGGTCTTTTCTTTCGTTTTTAACAATTTGGGTAGTCGGAGGATCCGACGGCATAATGTACGCAAAATCTGAGCCGAAAAACTGTTCAGCAAACTCCGACCGACGCCTAAGCGTCCGTCGGTTGAAGGAAGCACAGGCCGAACAGGCTGCTACGTCGTGGTCTGGGCCTAAGCAAGGCAAACAGTAAGAGTGGAAATCTTTATGAGGTATTTGTTCCCCACAAGTTAAACAGTTATTGACTTTTTCTGACATCGGCTGAGGCAAGAAAGAGTCTCCAATGGGGTACTTAGCTTTTAGAAGTCTTGAGTAGTATTCGGTAGTAGTAATCTCTGGATCTGACCGACCGGCACTTGCGAACAGCTTCTGCTTGGCGCCACGGCAAGAAAGACTGAGGAAAATGGCGTCGGCTGATGCCTTTATACCCGAAGACCAGCAGAGATGACGTCGGGTGGAGTGCGACATCAGCCGAAGCCGGACCCAGACTTTGGAATCCGGCCGACCGAAGGGCTGCCTGACGACAGGACAACCCATTTGTTATGACTGCAGATGCATCCATGAAGGACATCAGAAATAATCAACTGAAGTGCCAAAATACTAAAATGTACTAACATGAAAGTAGGTTAAAGGCAGAACAGCAGCAAATAACCTAATACAGAAAGAGCAAATCTGTAAACTGAACATAAAAAAAAAAAAAAACAGTGTGTGGGGGGGTATCCTGGGTCTTTTGTTTAGACATGGCTAAAGAAATGTGGAGAGGAAACTGGCAGAGCATTGTTGGTAAAAAGGGAGGGGTTGATAGCCTCGGCAAGCTTCATAAGCAGACCAGAATCAGCCATAGCATAGCTCTCAACTGCTTACTTCCAGAATTAGGGACAAATCTAAAAATAATCAGAGACATTTTTTAAAGATTAATACTCAACTTCTATGTTTTCTTAAGAAGAGAATGTTAATTAACATACACTAAAGTAAAAAAAAAGTCAGCAAGTAAGAGTTACAAAGTATAATCCTCAATCTTTGCTCCCTAAACCAGCACTTTTTCACAGGAATTGGGAGGACCAATCTAAATTTTGAGCCAAAAAAATCAGTGACTTCCATGAAAAATAGGGACAGTTGAGAGGTATGAACTTTACTCCTGGTGGCTGATCAGGATGGAATTCCTTATCTCAGTTTAAACTAAACAGTAGTCTTAAAATTACACTTTTTCTTTTTATTAAAATTTTCAATGAGTAGCTGAACAAAACTGGTCCACCAGGCAGATGAAACATCCAAAGAAAACTTGTACTCCTTAAATGATAACAGAAGACCAAATCAAAACTTAAGTATCTATATTAAAAAAAAGGCAATAAGTTCTTCAAGTACAATAACTGGGAACAACAAAAAACAGGTCCAACTTAAGCTAGCTCCATGGCAACTAGATGCCAACTTCTCTGTGATGCTTTCCAGTCCATACATTTTATATTGAACTTGGCAGACAGTTTTATGTATTTAAGTACTTGCTTGTATAGGCTCACAGGTGTACACCACGCTAATGACCACCAGGGCTCTTAAAAGCCTAGAAGTGTAACCCAGATGTGCCCCACAAATATATTTATATTTGTAGCAAGTGATTTACTGACTGCATCTGTCCATCAGAAAGACAGGAGCCAAACCAGGGATGAATTTCCAATTACCCATCCATTGGTCCAAGCTGCGCTTACAAAGGGATAGGGAGGAACTCTGCATCACATGGATGGGGAACCTATTCCAAAGAAATGGAATTCTCCAAGAATCATATCTGTCTTTCCAACATGTCCTACTTACACTTCAAGCAAAATTTAGGTCTTTTAATCTAGTTCTGATGCTGTTTGTTTTGTGGATGTGCAAAAGAATCATCCAAACAGGGTCCGGTGACACCTTGTATACCAGGCAAAAATCACCTCTCAGACATTTGTATGATACAGCATAAAGAGACAGGGCTCTGAGGATCATGGATGTGCAAAAGATTCATCTAAACAGGGTCCAACAATGCCTTGTATACTAGGCAAAGATCACCTCTCAGATGTCTGTATGATAAAACATAGAGAGACATGGCTCTGAGGAGATCAGCACCAATGATTTATCTGTATTAGATCTTCCTAACGGGTGTTCTTGTCTTGGGTCTTGGAGAGATTCATTGACTGCTCCCAGTATGTAATCATCTGCAAATTTGGATAGCCAGAGAACACTGACATTGGCTATGACATCTGAGAAGTAGATGGCAAAGAGGAAGAGTGGGCCTGCCACTGAGCCATAGGGGAACCCACTGGTGACCAGCCTCACAGATTCTAACCTCCTGGGTCCTAGCAGTGAACCATCCAGCTATCCAATGTACTATATAAAAGGGATTATACCTAGTTCTGTATCTTTGTTGACAATACCAGAGTAGGGTATTTATCAAATGCCTTAGCCAGATCTAGGTAGGCAGTATGCAGTTTTCCCTTCACTCATTGCCTTAGTAAACTTTTTAAAGTAGGTCACCAGATTCAGTAAAGCATGACCTTCCTTTGACAAAGCCAAACTGGGATGGATCCAGTGTCTGGAGGTCTCCTATGTCCTTGCTGATAATTTCCAAGATAATACTTTCTATGGGTTTGCAAATATGACTAGTCAGACTAATGGTCTGTAGTTTCCAGGATCTGTTGAGTCCTCCCTTATAAACGGGGGATGATCGTCACAGTCCTCTACTCATGTAGCACAAAGCCCACTTTAAGACTACAGTTAAATGATGACTCCAGGGATCCTGACGTTGTATTTTAGACTATTCAGGAGACATTCTGGGATGTTACTGGGGCTCGCTGAGGTTGTGTTCTTGGCTTTACTGACTGCAGCCAGTACAAGCTCCCTAGTTGTACTTGGAGGGAATATATTTGAGTGTAATATTGGGGGAGTGGCTGGGTGTGAGAGAAGGGGTACAGCTGGAACTAAATTTGTCTGCTAAAATGTTCAGTTCACTACGTCACCAGGCTCTGTGAATGTGGTACCATTAACCACCAGTTCAGCACATTGCTGTGTGCTGCCCTTGAGGTTTCTGAAATACATGTAGAAGTTCTTGTGGTTGTCTTTCACCCAGGAGGCTATCTTAAGCTCAGACTTGGCTTTGTTTGACCTAATTTGCCTGAGAGAGTTTTTAACTTTATGGGAATTCACCCTTTCTGATTTTTGCAATAGTTCCTTTTCTTTTGTTGTATATCCTGTTTAATTTCAGATGCCACCACTGCAGTTTCTGGGGCTAGTTCTGGTAGGTACACCAGCCTCTATGCACTGACATGGTTGTACAGGGTTTATGACAGCATTTCACGGTAGGCTGGTGTGTTCTCGGGGGTTTGGAGGGGCAGTGAATTTTGACAAACCATGACTTAACAAATTTGCCTTGGAATAGTTGTTACTGGTTGTAATTAGATTATGGGGTTGATTCTGACTCCAAAGGAGAGAGCTTTATGGTCGGACCTTACCAAGGAGAGATGACATATTGGGGGAGGGGGGTGCTCTCCCATATTTGTGAGCATGAGATCCAGTATGATGGACCCTCTAGTGGGCACATTCAGTATTTGGTCAAGGGTGTTTGTATTTACGAAGTTCAGAAATCTCTCTGCCTGTAGATTTGAGGCCGTGCAGGACTCCCAATCTATAGAGGGGTAATTTAAATTCTCCTAAGAGTAGGATGTTAGGTTGGATGGCAAGTGTCTCCAGTAGGTCCAAAAATGCATTGTGAACTTCTTGGGACAGGAGGGTGACCTACAGCCGGCTAAGATTCGGTATGAGATTTTGTCTACAGTGATTTGAACATGGAGGAACTCCAGCACATTACCCTGTTTGACAACTATAGAGATATGTTTGTTATTGATATATATTGAGACACCTCCACCTTGTCTTGCACTTCAAGGGTGCTGTCTGCTACTTTAAACCATGTCTCTGTAACTACACAAATGTCTATATTCTCAAGTATGAGGATGGCTTGGACAGGGAGGTTTTTTTTTTTTTTTTTTTTTTTAAGGCTTGTGACATTGAGCAATAACACCTTGAGGCTCTGTTGAGTTGATTTTGCTATGTCAGTAGGTTTGTCAATTTGGCATATGGACAAAGCTGTGTGGCACAAAGCCACCCTGAACCCTGGCTGACCAACAAAGAGGCTCAAACCCGCTACGGCAATACTGAACATATTCCAGATGCACTCTATGCCTAACCACCATCTCCTGTGTCCAAACTGATTCTAAAAAGAATTATTACATCCAAAATAGAATGCAAAAATGTGACTAATGCCAATAACCTAAACGAACTATGAGCAAAGGGCTAAAAACACAGTTTTGCAAGTTGCATTTACCACAACAGTAGATCTCTGAATTCCTCACTGCTCCAGTAGTGTTTGACTATTTGGGTTGTATCCTGCCCAGGATACAGCAACTAGATAGTCTTCAAAAAGTTCTGCCTTTCTCCCATATCTGCACTTTGACTGCTGAATGGCTAGCTCCTTGAAGGGAAATCAGCAGTGGCTTACTCATCTTGAAAATCCAAAATACATATAAACATGCAACTTTTTAACTATATACAGTAGAAGGAGGAATGAAGGTGTGGCTACTGCAGCAGTGAGGAACTAATGCAACTTACACAACTGTACTATGTTCATCATTCTCGCTGCTACAGTAGCCTTTATAACCAAAGCTTATCCAACCCAGGACAAGAAAAGATGAGAGTTCCAGAAGCCCTCTAAAGAAAGGTCCTAACAAAACCAGTCCTGGACCAGAAAAGGAATCCAATATTTAATGCTTTGTACAGAGGACCATGTAGTTGCCTCTAGAACACTTTACAAAAGAAAATAAGGCTTTATCAGAATGTGCTTTAATCCTGCCTTGAAATGTTTTACTATTGTGGGAATAACAATAAAAAATATAGTAAAGAACAACCAACAGAAATTATCTGAATTAACAAAGGTTGTCCTTTTCCTGTCCCACACTAGGAATTGAACAGCTTTCCTAAAGGACAATACCAGACTTACAAAGCATGATCAGGGTATACAGAATCTATTCTCCCCGTCATTTAAATTCTGAATGAAATGAGGGCGATAGGTGGCTAGATTCAAGGTACACGCTGAAAGTAGTAAGGTCATATGGGAGGATTTTTTTTTCTACAGATAACCCTATATGCATGGAAAAGCAAAAGGGTTAACCCACCATGAATACTGACACACACTAGCAGATTTTAAAGCAACAAACCAGTTAGTCTGCCAAAAAAATGAACCAACAGTCAGAATAGCTGGTTCAAACTTAAGACTTGAAATAACTTTCCCAGTAAAACGTAAAGATCCTAATTAAATATCACCTGAATAACAAAAGACCTTGCATATCAAAAGAAAAACACCTTAGTAGAAAACTTAAGCAAAGTCTAAAATGATTAACGGGCAAGTATGCTGAACTGGCAGATAAATACCCCTTGTCAAACAGGTAAACAGGTGACGGGGATAGTAACTCGTACAAGTATTTGAAAACCAGAGGTAATCATCCCAGACATGGGACTGGCACCAACTAGAAAATATTTTCCACTGGTTAACATAAGATTTCCTAGCAGCAGGACTTCTTTCGTACTTTTGTACCTGCTGCACATCCTCATGAAAAGGGTGACTAAAAGATATTAGACATGAATCATCCAGGCAGTTAGCTGAATTTGTTTGAGACTGGAAAGTATCAAACTCTCCATCTTGTGGGAGTAGATCCAATCTGTGAGGAAGTTGGTGGTAATTTGCCCAAGTCAGTTCCCCTAAGGACAACCAGTGTTGCCAAGGCTAGAGCAAGGTCACCACAATAATTTTGCAGATCCTTCTGCAACTTCAGAATGACCCTAGAAATCAGTGAAAAGGATGGAAATGCAATGAAAATTTTGTTTTTTTTAGGCCTCCCTGCAGGGGGTACTGCTGTAGAATTTACTTAGTTGCCTGTTTTGAAAGGAGGTGAACAGATATATTTGAGGTGTTTCCCACAAATAAATCCACTCCTGGACGACTGCCTCATTGAACTTCCATTTGTGAGGGTCTGTCCTGATCCTGCTCAGCTTGTGGGAGTAGATAGTACAGTTGTGTACTAACCATAAATGTAGATGTTCAAGTGTATTCACTGTTGCAGTCACTACAATTGGGTTATCCTGCTGGCAGACTACCCGCACTCGGCCTGAATTCCAAAGTCTAGGTCCGGCGTCGGTTGCTGTCGCCTCTTCCCTGACGTCAGTGTGCCAAGGGTATAAAAGATGCAGCTGACACCATTTTCTTCAGTTTTTCTTGCTCCAGATGTCAGGTGCCCCCCAAATTGTTAGGCTAACAATTATGCCAATAAGTATGCATGCACAAAAATAAACATTTCCTTCATCTACAAGCAAATACACCACATAGGTTGTATAGGATAGAGAAGTACAGATAAGTCCCAGCAAAGAAAAGGGGGATGGTGGGTGGGTAACCTGGACTGCAACAGTGAATACACTCGAACATCTACATTTATGGTAGGTACACAACTGTACTATGTTCATCGTGTTACACTGTTGCAGTCATTACTCTTGGGTTGAATCCCAAAGCTGAGGATGGGTGGCTGGGTCTAAATAGGATTAGGAGAGGCTATAAGGCCCTGCAGAACTGCAGTGGCAAAGCCTGCTCTGGATTTAGAGTAGAGAGGTAAGTGGTAGTGCTTGGTAAAAGTGTGCACTGAACTCCAAGTTGCAGCCTCTAAAATGTCTTTGGTTGGTACTCCTCTGAGGAAGGCTGCTGAAGTGGCTGCTGCTCTGGTTGAGTGAGGCCTAATGCCCTTAGGCACTGATTTGCCATGTTGTGAATAGCATAAACGAATGCAGTGGCCTATCCATTTTGAAATAGTCTGCTTTGAGATAGCCTTTCCTTGTGATCCTGCAGCATATGCTACTAAGAGTTGCTCAGTCTTTCTGAAAGCTTTAGTTTTGTACAAATAGAAGCGCAGCTGTCTGTGTATGTCCAAAGAATGCAGAAGTCTCTCACCCTTATTCTGTGGGTTTGGATAAAAGGTAGGCAAATGAATGGTTTGGTTAAGAGCCACACTGGACATTACCTTAGGCATAAATGTCGGGTTCGTCTTCAGAGAAACCCTGTCTGGATGGAAAATAATAAAAGGTTCCACAGCCATGAGTGCCTGTAACTCTGAGACTCGTCTTGCAGAGGTAATTGCTAGAAGCAGAGCTGTTTTCCAAGATAAGAACTTTATTTCAGCTGTATTGGCTGGCTCAAACGGAGACAGTGTGAGTTTTTCCAAGACATGGTTGAGGTCCCAAGTAGGTATTGGTGCTCTCCTTGGAGGTCTTATGTTTTTGGCCCCTCTGAGGTACTGCCTTAGCAATGGATGAGAAAAAATAGGTGGTTCTGTATTGTAATGAGCTGAAATGGCAGAGGCATGGATTTTAATTGATGAAAAGGAAAGGCCTTTATCCAGCATCTCAGTTAAGTATTGCAAAATCTGAGGAATATTTGGAACAGTCGTGTCAATACCTAGTGCCTGGTTCCAAGCACAGAATCTCCTCCATTGTTCTGCATAAGATTTTCTGGTGCTAGGCCTCCTGGCCTCCAAAATAACATCCATCACTGCTTTAGAGAGAGGTGCGTCTTGAATGGCTACATTATCTGCCATGCTGCCAGGTTTAAGGTCCTGAGTTGGCTGTGCAGTATCTGACTGTCCTGTCAATAAGTGAGGAATTTGAGGTAATGTCCGAGCTGGGCATTGAGACAAGCTCTTTAGGATTGGGTACCAGTGCTGGCGAGGCCAGTCTGGGGCAATCAGTATCATTTTTGGCTTCTCTGGTCTGACCTTGAGGAGTACCTTGGGGAGGAGAGGCAGAGGAGGAAAGGCATATACTCTTAGGCTTTTCCAGCTGAAAGATAGAGCATCCACTTTCCATGCTTGCTTGTGATAAGTCCTTGTGCAGAATCTCTGTAGTTGGCAGTTGTGAGGGGAGGCAAATAGGTCTATGTCCGGGCATCCCCAGTCCCTTGTTATCATGCTGAAGACTTGTAGATCCAATTTCCACTCGTGAGGATCCATTAGGTTTCTGCTTAGTTCGTCTGCCAGAGTATTTGTCCTTCCTGGCAGGAATTGTGCTTGTAGATGTACTTGGTAAGTCAGTGCTGTGTCCCACAAGTTCATGGCTAGTCTGCAGAGGAGGTAGGAATGCGTGCCCCCCTGCTTGTTTATGTACCACATGACTGTAGTATTGTCCGTCTTTATCAGTAGTTGTCCTGGATGAAGTTGATCCTTGAAGGCAGTCAGGGCATTCTGAACAGCTAGCATCTCTTTTTGATTGATATGTAGATGCATTTGACGTGCGGACCATGTGCCCTAAATACATCTTCCTGCCATATGGGCCCCCCCAGGCATAATCTGATGCATCTGTTGTCAATGTCTGCCTGGCTGTGGGTAAGGTGAATGGCTGACCCGTGTTGAGGTGACAGGCTTTTGCCCACCATCGAAACTCCTGTTGCAGGCAGGGAATGAGGGTAATTATTGTTTCCAGGCTGTGGCAATGTTGAGTCCAAACACTTTTCAGATACCATTGAAGTTTCCTCATATGCAGTCTTGCATATGGAATTAGCAGTATGCAGGATGCCATGAAGCCCAAAGCCTGCAGAATTTTTCTTGCAGATAACTGGGTCTTTGTTGCCAACATTTTGAAATAATTAGTCAGTTGTCTGTGTTTGTCTGGCGTGAGATAAGCCATCTGGGCAGTTGTATTTAAGCTTGCACCCAGGAATATTATCTCTTGAGAGGGTACGAGCTTTGATTTCTTTTCGTTTACTGTGTACCCTAGACCTGTTACTAATCTTTTTACAAACGCCAGATCCTGTAGTAGGATGTCCTTGTTCTCTGCTTGAATAAGGCAGTCGTCCAAGTAAGGATATACTTGTATTCCTCTTTGTCTGCAAAATGCAATTACTGGTGCCAGGCATTTTGTGAAGACCCTGGGCGCAGTAGATAAGCCAAAGGGCAGTGCAAAGAATTAGTAGTACACTGAGCCAGCTATAAATCTGAGGTATCTTCAGCATGATTGCCTGATTGGGACATGCAGGTATGCCTCTTTTAGGTCTAAAGTCACAAGCCAAGCCTTCTTGCCCAGCATGGGCAGAAGCTGCTGCAGAGTTAATATTTTGAATTTTGGAATATCCAGGAATGTGTTTAGGATAGACATGTCCAGTATTGGTCTCCAGGCTTTGTCCTTTCTGGGTACCAAGAATAGCCTTGAGTAAAATCCTTGTCCCAGCTCTTGTTGTGGTACTTGCTGCATGGCTCTCTTGTCCATGAGGGATGAAACTTGTTTTTGTGCCTCTGCCCATTGATTGCGTGGCAGGTCTGGCATACCGTTTGGCCTTGGCAGGGTGTGAAAGTGGAACCTGTAGCCTTGAGAAACTATATTTAAGACCCATTTGTCCTGGGTGATCATGTGCCAATTTTGTGAAAAAAAGTGCTAGTTTTCCCCCCAAAGGAGCTGCCAGAAGATAAGTGCTTGGTGCTAGCAGGGGAAAGTCATTGAGACGGTTTCCTGTATGGCTGTGATTTTTCCTCTCCACTTTTGGAGGTAGAAGCACCCCATTGTTTAGGCCTGTATGAGCCTTGGAGCTGTGCTCTGCCTCTGGGGCGTCTGTATCTGCCTCTTTGTGGCTTGTCTGACACTGGGAAGGACCAATTCTTTGTAGGCCAGTTCTTGCTAAATCTGGGAGGCTGTACCTGTAAGAAATCCTTCACTGTTTGCATAGATTTAGCTTTGTCCTCCATTTTCTTCAACACCTCTTCTGCTTTAACACCAAACAATGTATCATGTTGTAATGGAGCATCTAATAGCTTTGCTTTAGCATGATCGGGCAGAGTCTGTTCTTTTAACCAAGCATGCCTCCTAATGACAGAACCTGTAACTGCGGCCCTGCAGGAGGCCTCTAGAGAATCAAAACCACATTGCAAAGTATGCTTTCCAACTTGTTCAGCTGCATGTAGTAAATCCTGCATTTCTTTGTTTTCTGCACATTCTGAATTTGTCAACATTTTCTGTTTAAGCTGTGACATAAGATATTGCTGATATTTAAGCATATGAAACTGACAATTTAAAGCTCTTACAGCCAAGGTAGCAGAAGTATAAATCTTTTTCCCCCATCTGTCCAGGGCCCCTGAATCCCTATCAGAGGGGATAGGATTTTTTGCAGTGGAAGCCTTGACCCCCTTGGGACCCTGAGAAATGGTTTCTGGGTCAGCAGCAGGGTTTTTGTAAAGAAATTTATGAGAATCAGGAACCCTGTGGTATCTGTCTGGCTTAACAGGAGCTGGTGGTAAAGAGTCAGGAGACATCATCTACAATGTCTAAAACAGGTGGAATAGCAAGGGGCCTGTGCTGGGGTAATAAAAGGAAGTCTCTGAGCCTTTTCTTGGATTCTGAGTAATCTTGGCTCTCCCAATGGAAATGCCCCCTCATAGTATGCAGGGTCTCCACAAAAGAATAATCCTCATGAGGTGAGGCTGAAGGGATAGATTCTTCAGCATCAAAATCCTCATACGGAGAAAGGGAATATTCCTGTTCAGAAGAGAAATCAGAAGAAATGGAAACCTGATCTGAAGAATCATATTCTATCTCTTGCCTAGGCCTCTTATCAAGAGGGGGATGGGAACCCCTGATCAAAGTAATTAGGTCTTCGGTCATTTTAAGCATCTGTTTTTTAGGCATGGAGGCCTGTCCAGGAGAATGCTGTACTTGTTTCTTTGTCTTTAGAGCTGCTTTAGTCTTTGCCTTTGAAGCTGAAGATGGCTTTACATATAAAGTACAGTTTTGTACCTACCATAAATGTAGATGTCCGAACTGGATAGCATCTGCAGTCATAACAACTGGGTTGTCCTGTCGTCAGGCAGCCCTGCAGTCGGCCGGATTCCAAAGTCCGGATCCGGCTTCGGCTGATGTCGCACTTCACCCGACGTCATCTCTGCTGGTCTCCGGGTATAAAGGCATCAGCCGACGCCATTTTCTTCAGTGTTTCTTGCCCCAGATGCCAGTTGCCCTTCCTGGAAGGCTAATTTTTGGATAAATGCCAATGTTTCCAAAAGGATAGAAGGCAAACTCAGAAAATAAGCATATATGTACATATATACAAACAAATACACCATAAAAGACTCCCCACTAGCTAGCTATTAGGAGGGTAAATACCTAGGAGTACCACAGAGGGAAGGAGGAGGGTAATCCTGACTGCAGATGCTATCCAGTTCGGACATCTACATTTATGGTAGGTACAAAACTGTACTATGTCCTTCATGGATGCATCTGCAGTCATAACAACTGGGTAGAATACCATAGCCAACTAAGGGAGGAGGAAAAATCAGATTATGGTGTGGTTTGGGTCCCTTGCAGCACAGCAGTGGCAAACCCTGCTCGGGATCTGAGTACAATGGTAAGTTATAATGCTTGGCAAATGTATGCACGGAGGTCCAAGTAGCCGCCTCAATAATGTCCTTGGTTGCCACACCTCGTAGGAAGGCTGTGGTAGTGGCTGTTGCCCTTGTAGAATGAGGCCTTATGTTCTGTGGAATTGGTTTTCCATGGAAGGAGTAACAGAACCGTATGCAATTTCCTATCCATTTGGAGACTGTCTGTTTGGAAATTGCTTTTCCTTCCCTTCCTGTTGCATAGGCTACAAACAGCTGGTCAGTTTTTCTGCTACTTTTTGTTCTGTCCAGGTAGTAGCGTAACTGTCTATGTACATCCAAGGAATGCAGCATTCTTTCCCATCTGTTTTGTGGGTTGGGAAAGAAGGTAGGTAGGTGGATTGCCTGGTTTAAAGACACTCTGGATATCACCTTAGGCATAAACGTAGGATTAGTCCTCATGGACACTCTATCTTGGTGGAAGATTAGGAAGGGCTGTACCGCCATTAGGGCCTGAAGTTCAGAGACCCTCCTTGCTGAGGTTATTGCCAGTAGGAAAGCAGTTTTCCACGATAGATGCTGTAGGTCCGCTGTAGCTGCTGGTTCAAAAGGTGAGTGTCAATTTTTCTAGCACAAAGTTCAAATCCCAAGCTGGCAATGGTGGTTTCCTTGGAGGTTTTACATTCTTGATTCCTCTGAGGAACTGCCTGAGTAAAGGGTGAAAAGACAGGTGGATCAAAGCTGTATTCTGCTGAAATAGCTGATGCATGTATCTTGATGGAGGAATAGGACAGGCCTGTATGTAGAAGCTCTGCCAGATACTCCAGAATGTTAGCCATATCTATAATTGACACATCTTTTCCTCTTTCAGTGCTCCAAATGACAAACCTTTTCCATTTTCCTGCATAGTTCCTTCTTGTTGAAGGTCTGCGGGCTTCAAGGATAATGTCTTTAACCCTTTGGGAAAGTTCTGGGTTAGTTGCTGCTATGTGATGTTCCATGCAGTCAGTTGCAACGTTTTAGGTTTGGATGTGATGCTGTAGTTGTTCTGAGTTAACATCAAAGGCATCAGGGTATTGGCCACATGTTGTCGAGACATGCTCCTCAGTAATGGGTACCAGTGTTGTCTTGGCCAGTTTGGAGCTATCAGGGTTATCCTTGGTCGTTCCTCCTTGTTTTTTAGTAATACCTTGTGTATCAAGGGAAGAGGTGGAAATGCATATGCTGTTAGACCTTTCCAGCTGAAGGAGAGCTAATCCACTTTCCATGCAAGTGGGTGGAATGTCCTTGTGCAGAATTTTTGAGTTGGTGATTGAGAGGAGAAGCTTAATAGATCTATCTGTGGTCTTCCCCATTTCTTTGAGATGGTCTTGAAGATGTCCGGGTGTAGCATCCATTCGTGGGCATCCGATGTGGTTCTGCTCAATGTGTCTGCTAGAGTATTGTCCTTCCCCGGTACAAATATTGCCTGTAACTGGATGTTGTAGCTGAGTGCCAGGTTCCAAAGCTCCAAAGTCATTCTGCATAGGGGTATGAATGAGTGCCTCCCTGCTTGTTGATGTACCACATGACTGTGGTGTTGTCTGTCCTTATCATCAAATGGCCCTCTTTTAGAAATGGTGTGAAATTTTGGATTGCCAGTTTTACTGCCAGCATTTCTTTTAGGTTGATGTGCAGGTGGAGTTGATCCTGTCCACAATCCTTATGCATTTGTCCAGCATGTGAGCCCCCCATCCTAGGTCTGAGGCGTCTGTTGTGATGGTCTGGCTTGCTTGATAGCTGTGAAAGGGTAGGCCTGGGTTTGACTGGCATGCTTGTGCCCACCATAGGAACTCCTGTTTTAGGCATGGGATTAGTGGAATTTCTGCTTCTAGGCTGTGCCTGTGTTGGGACCATAAATTCCTTAGGTACCACTGTAGTTTTCTCATATGTAGTCTGGCATGTGGAACCAAGATTATGCATGATGCCATGTAGCCCAAGGCCTGCAGGACTTTTCTTGCTGTTAACTTGTTCTGTTTTGTTAGAGCCAAGAAGTAAAGAGGGAGTTCTTTTGTTTTCTGCGTTAGGAATGCCATTTGTTTTACAGTGTCCAATTCGCCCAGGAATGTCCTTGTTTGGGATGGTATCAGCCTTGACTTTTGTAAATTGACTGTGTATCCCAGTGCTTGTAGCAAGTAAATGACCCTTTGTAAATCTGTTGTCAGCTTGCTTTTGTTGTCCCCTTGTAGCAGGCAGTCGTCCAGGTATGGATAAATTTGGATTCCTGTAGTCTGCAGTGGCGATTACTGATGCCAGGCATTTTGTGAATACTCTGGGCAGTAGATAAGCCAAAGGGCAATGCTGAGAATTGATAATGCTCTGATCCTGCAAGAAATCTGAGGTATCTTCTGCAAATTGGTCGAATGGGGCGTGCAGGTATGCCTCCTTGAGATCTAGAGTTACCAGCCAACACTCCTTGCCCAGCATGGGAAGAAGTTGCTGTAGGGTCAGCATTTTGAATTTTGGGACAATGATGTATGTATTTAAGGTGGACAGGTCGAGAATAGGTCTCCAACATTTTTCCTTTCTTGGAACTAGGAATAGTCTGGAGTAAAATCCTTTGCCTTGTTCTGTTATTGGCACTCTTTCCACAGCTCTCATCTTTGCTAATTGCATTATCTGCTGTAGAGCTTCTGTTTTTTGATTTGGAGGCAGGTTTGGCATTCCTCTTTTGACTGGTAAAGTGTGAAAGTGGAACCGTTAACCTTGGTCTATGGTTCAAAATCCACTTGTCTTTTGTGATGTAATGCCAGTTTTTTGAAAATAAGGTTAATTTTCCGCCTAATGGAGCTGCTATTTGTTCCCTGGTAGGCGGATGTAGAGTTAAGTCACTGTGATTGTGCTGTTGTAGTGGTAGTGGCTGAGTCTGTGCCTCTGTTATTACCTTGCCACTGTCGTCCCCTGTAGGCACCTCCTCTGGATTGGTTTCTGCCTCTGGAGCGTCTATTCCTGCCCCTTTGGGATCTTGTGGAGTCAGGAAAGGACCAATTTTGGCAGGCCAGTTCCTGCTAAACCTTGGGGCTGAACCTGCAAGAAATCTTTAACCGTTTGAACAGATTTTGCCTTTTCTTCCATTTTCTTCATTACCTGCTGGGCAGGTGTACCAAACAAACTGGTCTTATCCATAGGAGCATCTAATAACTTAGCTTTAACATGATCCGGTAAGACTTGTTCCTTCAGCCATGCATGTCTTCTTATCGCTGTGCCAGTCATGGCTGATCTAAATGAAGCCTCCAGTGCATCATAGCCACATTTTAAGGAATGGTTACTAACCTGTTGTATGTTATTTACCATTTCTAATACATATTTCTTATCTATAGAGTCATCAGAGGATAGTTTTTAGTTAACTGATCAAGCATAAACTCTTGGTATTGTATCATGTGAAACTGACAGTTTAAAGCTCTAGCTGAGAGAGTAGCTGAGGTATAAACTTTTTTGCCCCATCTGTCTAAAGATCTGGCTTCCCTTTCAGAAGGAATAGGGTTTTGCTGTGGTCGAGGCTACTGCCTTAGGCCCCTGGGATATAGTTTCGGGTCTGCAAGTGGGGCCTTGTAAAGGTGATGATGTGTCTGGTACCCTGTAAAATCTGTCTGGTTTGGCAGGGGCTGGAGGTAAGGAATCTGGTGCAGAGCAGACATCATTAAAGGCATCGTCCACAACAGAGAGGACAGGAGGTATAGCTAAGGGCCTGTGTTGTGGAAGGTGCAGAAAAGTCCTAAGTCTTTTCTGGAATCTGAGAAATCCTGTTGCTGCCATTGGAATTGTTCTCATGGCATGTAAGGTTTCCCCAAAGGAGAATTCTGGTGGAGAAGCAGCTGGAATGGATTCTTCAGCATCTGAGTCTTCATAATTGGAGAAAGGAGCCTCTGGCTGGTCTGTAATATCTGAGTCATCCGCAGAATCATCAGAGGACACAGGCTCGGGGGGCTCTGCCCTAGGTCTCTTCTCTGGGGCTGAGAGGCCCTGTCTGGGTGAGATTGAGATCCCCTGATTAAGGATATTAAATCTTCTGCCAGAGTAAGCATTTGTGAACTAGAAGTAGGCCTGGTTGAGGGGGGGTTTAACAGGCACTGATTTAGTAGACTTGGCTGCTTTAGCCCTGGCAAAGGCCTTAATGGACATGGCTGCAGGAGGCCTAGCAGCACCACGTGCTGGGGTAGAGACATCCAAAGGGATGGTGTCTGATAATTCACTAGAAGCCACTGTAGTAGGTAAAATTTCAGAGGCCGATTCAAGTAAGGTAGCAGGAACCTCAGAAGTAGTCAAAGATTCAGCTGTGCTTTGATCAGTTTTCGGTTTCGCGAAACCGAGACACTCGCAGTTTGCTTCACCATGGTTTCGGCGAAACCGTGGACCCGAAAGTGTCGGTCTTTTCTTTCGTTTCTTAACAATTTGGGTAGTCGGAGGATCCGGCGGCATAATCACGCAAATTCTGAACCGAAAACTGTTCAGCAAACTCCGACTGACGCCTAAGCGTTTCGGTTGAAGGAAGCACAGGCGAGCGGGCTGCTACGTCGTGGTCTGGGCCTAAACAAGGCAAACAGTAAGAGTGGAAATCTTTATGAGGTATTTGTTTCCCACAAGTTAAACAGTTATTGACTTTTTCTGACATCGGCTGAGGCAAGAAAGAGTCCCCAGAGCTTTAGAAGTCTTGAGTAGTATTCGGTAGTAGAAATCTCTGGATCCGACCGACCGGCACTTGCGAACAGCTTCTGCTATTTAGCGGCAAGAAAGACTGAAGAAAATGGCGCCGGCTGATGCCTTTATACCGGAGACCAGCAGAGATGGCGTCGGGTGAAGTGCGACATCAGCGAAGCGGACCGACTTTGGAATCCGGCCGACTGCAGGGCTGCCTGACGACAGGACAACCCAGTTGTTATGACTGCAGATGCATCCATGAAGGACATCTGTGTAGGCCTGAAAACACCCTCAGAAGCCGATGCCTGCTCAGCGGCTCCGGACCCATCTGAGGGAATAGTTTCCGAGTGTCCAATACCTTGAGTTTGCAGCGGCCTAGTCGGCTCCACGTGTGAGTCGGAAGCGGCCTGTGGCTCTGAGGTAGCGGGCATCAGGGGCTGCGAAAGCGCCTCACTGAGAACCGGCGAAAGGCCTAACAGAAGCCTAGTCGTCGGTTTTGGACCTCAGATGCCTATCCTTTTCTTTTTCTTTGCGCTTTTTATAAACTCCGGTAGTCGGCTGTTCCGACGGCATTATATAATTGAATCTTCTGCCAAAGTAATGAAATGCAAAATCGTACAGACGCTTAATAATGCGTTGGTTAAATCTAGCACAAAACCAACAACTAGCAACGTCATGGTCAGGGCCTAGGCAAGGAATACAGTAAGAATGAAAATCTTTATGAGTTATTTGCTTCCCACAAGAAATACAATTATTAACTTTTTCTGACATCGGTCTGGAGCAAGAAAAAAGTTTCCCCAATGGGGTACTTAGCTTTAATGAAGACTTCGGATCTGAAATTCGAATTTGAAAATGTCAGGAGTCGTCCGACCGGCACTTGCAAACTGCTTTTGCTTCGGGCACCCTGCGGCAAGAAAGACTGAAGAAAATGGTGTTGGCTGCATCTTTTATACCCCTGGCGCACTGACGTCAGGGAGGATGCGACAGTAACCGATGCCGGACCTAGACTTTGGAACTCGGGCCGACTGCGGGTAGCCTGCCAGCAGGATAATCCAATTGTAATGACTGCAACAGTGAAACACGATGAACATCCAATCTGTGAGGAAGTTTGTGATATTTTCTGACTGAAGTATCAGACTGATTGGAGAAGATTGGAAAAGTTTCCATATACAAAGTCACCTTTACCTGTATTAGGAATCCTTTGAAGAGAAGCATATAGAAGGCAGTCCAAAAGCATAAGCCATTGTAATGGAATCAAGATGGGTTTTTGAACATTTATCTGAAAGCCCTGATTGGTAAAGAGAAGAAACGCATGCTAAGGACTCCTGACATCTGGCAAAAGACTCTCTAAATCCTTACGGTTGAAATGTCTCAAAAACAGTACAATTTTCTCACAAAAACAGCACCAGTATTCAGTATTAAGCACCATTCTAAAAAAATAATAGTTTCTGATGAAAAAATCCTGATATTAATAAAATTGCTAATATTTTTTCATAAAATAAAAATTATATCAAAATATTTAAACACTTAATATTTTCTGTATAGAAGTGTTTCACTATGGGGGCTTATCTTCCAAAAATGAATCCTATTGCTATGCTGACCCTATAAGGCCGTACAGCTGCTTTCCCTTGAGGCAACGAGAACGTTCTGAAGTTGTCTACACCCTGACTGCTGATTTCCTTCCAAGGGGCTAGCCATCAGCAGTAAGAGACAGCAAGACTTTTTGGTAAACTGGCTGGTTACTGTATCCTGGGGCAGGACAGGATACCAACCAAACAACCAAAGGCTACTGCAGCAGTGAGAATGATGAACATCCAAATTATCTACTCTCAACAGCTATCCAAAAAAGGCAGCATGCTGAAAACAACACACCAGCTCTGGTCCCATAAAAGTTTAAACATGAACGTCAATGAAAATTTAAAAAGCATGACATAATGATAGTGATACTAAAAACAGACACAAGGATATAAGGGGAACCATTAAGAAAGGGACTAGGGGGAAGATCTAACTGAGAGAAGAACAATATTCTGGTCAGCACATATAGACTAGAAATGGTGTGTTTTCCATTTAAAATCATACAGTAGGGAATAACAAAATGGGATATTAGAAAGAGTGGAAAAATATAAATACACACATCTAAAATATGAATATGCCACAGACTGAGGAAATGAAACACAAGTACAAACAAATTACAAACAGCTTTACAGGAACTATTGGTAACCAGCTATCTAGTTCAAGCTGTAACTGTAATACAAAGTATGCCTCCAAAGTAAACAAAGCATCATTGTGATGGAAACAAATTAGAAAATGTTGGTATTTAACGAAGTATGAAATTTTCTATTATCTGTAACACAGGATTTGTTTATAAAACCAGACTTTCAGCCTGGTTCTGTACAGTGAAAGAAAAGCACAAAAAAATGAAATCTTACACCTTAAAATATAATATTTAGAAGTCCAGAGCTGCAAAAGGAGTTCAGTCCGAAATGCACAAACAATCTGGGAAGGGAGAGATGTAAGGAGGAAAAATGTTTAGCATTTTATACAATATGCGGTCTTTAAAAGCGGAATTCATACTGTTTCAAGATGGATCCGGACACCTTAGGGCTGTGCTGAAATCTTTCTGCTTCCTAGTGTCAACATGGATATAGTATCAACATGAACACTGCCAACGTGGAAGATTGGAACTTGTGCCAATTATGGAAGGGCACACAAAGGGTCTGCAAATTCTTTAGTAACCAAAACACAGAGGTGTTTAGTCTTAATTGGTCAGTGGCTAAAGTCTGATAAAAAACGTTTGGTCAGAAGCTTTTATAGTATAAAAATGGTTACAGTTGCCTTTTTCGAGAAGACAAGAATTGACTGCTTAGTCTCCCACAAATGTACAGTTGTGTACACTTACCATAAATGTAGATGTTCGAGTGAACTCATTATTGCAGTCATCACATTTGGGTTATCTGCTTGCAGGTAGCACTCAGTCGGCCTGATAACCAAAGTCTTGGGTCCTGCGTCGGTTGCTGTCTCATCTTCCATGACATCAGGTAGTCAGAAGTATAAAGCATGCAGCCGACGCAATTACATCAGTTTTTCTTGCCCCAGATGTCAGTTGCCCCCATAATGGGAAGCAATTATATACAAGGTTACACCTCCAACAAAAAAGCAAACACACCAAAAAGCTTTAAGCATAGTAAACAAGAATAGCGGTATAGCCAATAGAAGTCAGGGGGCTGGAGGGAGGGTAACCAGGACTGCAACAGTGAATACACTTGAACAACTACATTTATGGTAAGTGTACACAACTGTACTATGTTCTTCATGTTTCACTGCTGCAGTCATCACATTTGGGTAGATTCCCAAAGCTAAGGGATGGGAGGAGGTAATGAATTAGCATTAGGACCAGCTATAAGGCCCTGCAAAACTACAGTGACAAAGCCAGCTCTGGATTAAAAAAAAAATTGGCAAGTGGAAATGCTTGGTGAAGGTATGTACAGAACTCCCGGTAGCAGCTTCTAGGATGTCCCTGGTTGAATGTGGTCTTATCCCCTGTGGGGTAAGTTTTCCATGGTGCTTATAGCAGAATTGAATGCAATGGCCTATCCACTTAGAAATGGTTTGCGTTGAAATGGCCTTCCCCCTCTGCCCCTGCAGCAAATGCAACCAGCAGCTGTTCAGATTTCCTGAGAGGCTTAGTCCTCTCCAAGTAAAATCTAAGTTGTCTGTGCACGTCCAAGGAATGCAGTATTCGTTCCCCTTTGTTCTGTGGATTAGAAAAGAAGGTTGGCAAATGAATGCACTGACTAAGGGCCACACTGGATACCACCTTGGACATAAAGGAGGAATTGGTCCTGAGGGACACCCTGTCCGCATTAAAGATGATGAAATGCTCCACTACCATGAAGGCCTGTAATTCAGACACCCATCTTGCTGAAGTAATGGCTAGAAGGACGGCTGTCTTCCAAGAAAGCATTTGCAGCTGGCTCAAAGGGAGGTAGAGTGAGCTTTTCCAATACAAAGTTAAGGTCCCTGGGTGGTCTTAAGTTTTTGGCCCCTCTGACGAATTGCTTCAGCAGTGGATGATAGAAGAGGGGTGGCTCTATATTGTAATGTGCTGAAACTACTGAGGCATGAATTTTGATGGAAGATAAGGAAAGGCCCTTGTGAAGCATCTCAGTTAGGTATTGAAGAATATGAGGTAAATTGGGCACTGCTGTGCCCATCCCCTGAGTTTGGCTCAGGGAACAGAATCTTTTCCATTTTTCAGCATAGAATTTCTAGTACTAGGCCTCCAAGCCTCCAGAATGACATCCATCTCTTGCTTACTGAGGGATGGTAATGGAGAGATCAGGTAATTAGCCAGGCTGCAAAGTTCAGGGTTTGAAGATGTGGGTGCAGAATCTGGCACTCCTGCTGTTTAGCAGGGCAGGGGTCTGAGGCAGGTGACATGGTGCCAACAGTGACACACTGCCCAAGAGGGGGTACCAGTCTTGGCGTGGCCAGTCTGGTGCAATCAGTACTGTCCTTGGTTTGACCTGTTTGATCTTCAGTGGCACTTTGGAGAGGAGAGGCAGAGGAGGAAAGGCATAAACTGAAAGGTTTTTCCAGGTGAAGGACAGGGCATCCACTTTCCAAGCTTGTTTGTGAGGGGTCTTTGAGCAGAATTTGTCCAGTTGGTAGTTCTGAGGGGAGACAAACAGGGCTCCCCCATTTGTTTCTCAACATGTTGAATACCTCTGGGTAACCAGGACTGCAACAGTGAATACACTCTAACATCTACATTTATGGTAAGTGTACACAACTGTACTATGTTCTTCGTGTTTCACTGGTACAGTCATCACATTTGAGTAGATTCCCAAAGCTAAGGATGGGAGGAGGAATTTAGATAGCATTAGGACCAGCTATAAGGCCCTGCCAGACTGCAGTTGCAAAGCCAGCTCTGGATTTACAGACAATTGGCAGATGGTAATGCTTGGTGAAAGTATGTACAGAACTCCAGATAGCAGCTTCTAGGATGTCCCTGGTAATGACTCCTCTGAGAAAGGCTGTAGAGGTAGATGCAGCACTGGTTGAGTGAGGTCTGATCTCCTGTGGGATAGGTTTTCCATGGTGCTTGTAACAGAAACGAATGCAATGGCCTACCAATTTGGAAATGGTTTGCTTTGAAATAGCCTTCCCCTCTGCCCCTGCAGCAAATGCCACCAGCAGTTGTTCAGATTTCCTTTGAGGTTTAGTCCTGTCTAAGCAGAATCTAAGTAGTCTCTGCACATCAAAGCAATGCAGAATCCGTTCCCTTTTGTTCTGTGGATTAGGAAAGAAGGTTGGCAAATGAATGGACCGATTAAGGGCCACACTGGATACCACCTTGGGCATGAAAGAGGGATTGGTGCTGAGGGACACACTGTCCGCATGAAAGATGATGAAAGGCTCCACTGTCCTAAGGGCCTGTAATTCAGATACCCTTCTTGTTGAAGGGATTGCTAAAAGGAAGGCTGTTTTCCAAGAAAGGAATTTAAAGTCTGCAGTAGCAGCTAGCTCGAAAGGAGGAAGAGTGAGTTTCTCCAATACAAAGTTAAGGTCTCAGGCTGGAGTTGGAGCTCTCCTGGGTGGTCGTAAATTTTTGGTCCCTCTGAGGAACTGCTTGAGCAGTGGATGAGAGAAGAAGGGAGGTTGTGTGTTATAATGAGCTGAAATGGCTGAGGTGTGAATTCTGATGGAGGAGAAAGACTGGCCCTTGTGAAGCATCTCAGTTAAGTATTGTAAAATCTGAGGTAAACTGGGCACTGCTGTGCTCATCCCTTGAGATTGGTTCAGGGACAGAGTCTTTTCCATTTTTAAGCATAAGATTTTCTAGTACTAGGCCTCCTTGCCTATAAAATTATATCCATCACTGGTTTGCTGAGGGATGGTAAAGGAGAGCTTAGATAATTAGTCAGGCTGCTAGGTTCAGTGCTTGAAGCTCAGAGTGCAGAATCTGGTTTTCCTGCTGAGACAAAAGGGTAGGATTCTGAGGCAGGTGCCATGGGGCCAACAGTGACACATTGCGCAAGAGGGGGTACCAGTGTTGGCGTTGCCAGTCTGATGCAATCAAAATTGTCCTTGGTTTGACTTGTTTGATCTTTAGTAGTACTTTGGAGAACAGAGGCAGAGGAGGAAAGGCAAAAAACGATATGTTTTTCCAACTGAAGGACAGAGCACCCCCTTTCTAAGCTTGTTTGTGGGGAGTCCTTGTGCAAAATTTGTCCAATTGATAGTTCTGGGGGGAGGCAAACAGGTCTGCATCTGGACTCCTCCATTTGCTTGTCATCATGTTGAAAATCCTTGGTTCCAGTTTCCACTCGTGTGGGTCCATGAGGTTTCTGCTTAGTTCGTCTGCCAGTGTATTTAGTTTTCCTGGCAGGAATTGAGCCTGTAGATGCACTTGGTAGCTCAAGGCTGTGTTCCACAATGCCATGGCTAGTCTGCAGAAGGGGTAAGAATATGTACCCCCATGCTTGTTGATGTACCACAACAGTGGTGTTGTCCATCTTTACCATTAATTGTCCTGGAAGAATGTGGTCCTTGAGGGCTGTCAGAGCATTCTGTACAGCTAACATTTCTTTTTGATTGATATGCAGCTGTATTTGACTTGGATTCCATTTGCCCTGAATGCACTTCCCTGCCGGGTGAGCCCCCCATGCACAGTCTGATGCATCTGTTAGGTTTTGGGCGGCAGGGGGTAGCGTGAATGGAAGTCCCTTGTTCTGGAGGCAGGCCTCTGCCCACCAAAGGAACTCTAGACATAGGCAAGGTATGATGGGAATCATTGTTTCTAGGTCTTGAGAATGTTGACAACATAGGCTTTTTAGATACCACTGTAGTTTCCTCATATGCAGTCTTGCATATGGAATTAGAAGAATGCAAGAGGCCATGAACCCCAAGGATTTCAGTATTTGCCTTGCAGATAGCAGGGTTTTTGCAGCTACCTGTTTGAAGTAGGTTGTCAAATGAATTTGTTTCTCTGGCGTGAGGTAAGCCATCTGGGAAGTTGTATTCAAGCTTGCTCCCAGGAATATAATTTGTTGACAGGGTACTAGGTGCGATTTCTTTTCGTTTTTGGTGTACCCCAGACAAGTTAGCGCCCTTTGTACAAAGGCCAGATGATTCAAAAGTATGTCCTGGCTTTCTGCCTGAATTAGACAATCGTCCAGGTATGGGTATATTTGAATATTTCTTTGCCTGCAAAATGCAATGACTGGAGCTACACACTTTGTGAATACCCTGGGCGCAGTAGATAAGCCAAAGGGCAGTGCAGAGAACTGATAGTGCGTGTAGCCTGCTTGGAAGTGTCGGTATCTTCTGCAAGATTCCCTGATTGGGATGTGCAGGTAGGCTTCCTTTAAATCTATTGTTGCCAACCAGGCATCTTTGCCTAGCATAGGAAGTAACTGGTGAAGAGTCAGCATCTTGAATTTTGGAATCTCCAAAAAGGTGTTTAGAGTAGACAGGTCCAGGATAGGACGCCATGAATTGTCTTTTCTGGGTACCAGGAAAATTCTCGAGTAGAAACCTTGTCCCTTTTCCTCTTCTGGTACCAGTTGAATAGCCCCATGATTAAGAGAGAAAGTACTTGTTTTTGAGCCTCTGCCTACTGATTTGGGGGTAGGTCCAGCCACCCACTTGGTGTTGGCAAAGTACAGTTTTGTACCTACCATAAATGTAGATGTTCGAGTGCTAATACAGCTGCAGTAATCACAGATGGGTTTTCTGCCGTCAGGCGGTCCCTCGGTCGGCCGAATTCCAAAGTCTTGGCCCGGCGTCGGTTGTCGTCGCTCTCTCTTCTGACGTCAGTGAGGCCAGAGTATATAAGACACAGCCGACGCCATGTTCTTCAGTCTTTCTTGCCCCAGATGTCAGGTGCCCCCGAAAGAAGGCAATACATAAGTTATGCTTATATGCGTATACATGTAATGCAATATAATCCAAAAACAGTGGTTGCAAGCAAATAAACCTTAGAAGGATAACCCAGTCAGGCTGTATGAAGAGGTTGTTAGGCCCCATGCCTTTACCAAGAGGGGAAGGAGGGAGGGAAACCTGTACTGCAGCTGTATTAGCACTCGAACATCTACATTTATGGTAGGTACAAAACTGTACTATGTTCATCGTGCATACAGCTGCAGTAATCACAGATGGGTAGAATCCCAAAGCTACGCACAGGGTGGTAGGTACTAGGAGGAACTGGGTTGAGCCAGAATGCCCTGCAAAACAGCAGTGGCAAAGCCTGCTCTTGTTCTGGAATATAAAGGCAGGTGGTAGTGTTTTGTGAAGGTATGTACAGAACTCCAAGTGGCTGCCTCCAGAATATCTTTGGTAGGAACTCCTCTGAGGAAGGCTGTAGAGGTAGCTGTGGCCCTGGTGGAGTGTGATCTGATACCTGTAGGAACAGATTTCCCATGATAGGAATAACAAAACCGTATGCAGTGGCCTATCCACTTTGAAATAGTCTGCTTGGAAACTGGCTTCCCTTGAGCCCCTACAGCATAGAACACAAAGAGTTGTTCTGATTTCCTGAAGGACTTTGTTCTGTCCAAATAGTAACGTAGCTGCCTATGGATGTCTAAGGAATGTAGCAGCCTTTCCCCTTTGTTTTGAGGATTGGGGTAAAAGGTAGATTGATTTAAAGCTACCCTAGATACCACTTTAGACATAAAAGATGGGTTGGTACGAAGGGAGACCCTGTCATGATGGAAAATGAGAAAGGGCTGCACAGCCATGAGGGCCTGTAATTCCGAAACTCTACGAGCTGAAGTGATAGCCAGAAGGAAGGCAGTTTTCCAGGACAAATATTGCAATTCTGTTGAGGCAGCTGGTTCAAAAGGAGGCAATGTTAATTTTTCTAGTATGTAATTAAGATCCCAGGCTGGTATTGGTTGTTTCCTTGGTGGTCTAATATTCTTGGCCCCTCTGAGGAACTGTCGTAAGAGTGGGTGAGAAAATAAAGGAGGATCCGTGTTGTATTCTGCAGAAATAGCTGAGGCATGGATTTTTATGGAAGAAAATGAAAGTCCACTGTTCAGCAGCTCAGCTAGATACTGTAATACCTGAGGCAAGTTCAGTTTTCTAGGGTCCTGGCCATTTTTCGCATTCCAAGAACAAAACCGCTTCCATTTTGCGGAGTAAGCTTTTCTAGTTGATGGTCTCCTGGCCTCCAAAATGACATCCTGCACCTCCTTGGAGAGTAGGGTCTGTTGTGGTGTTAAGGAATTTTCCATGCAGCGAGATTGAGTGTTTTCAGCTGACTGTGGAGAGTTTTGTAACTGTGCTGAGTCAGCAGAAGTGGCATTAGAGGCAGGGACCAGGGAGGAGTATGTGTTAGGCTCCTCAGCAATGGGTACCAGTGTTGCCTTGGCCAATCTGGAGCAATCAGTATCATCTTCGGTCTGTCTGCTCTTGCTTTCAAAAGTACCTTGGGCAGAAGAGGCAGAGGTGGGAATGCGTAAACTGTCCATGCTGTCCAACTGAATGAAAGGGCGTCCACTCTCCAGGCCTTTGGATGAAAGGTCCTCGAACAAAACTTTTCCAATTGATGATTCCTGTGGGAGGCAAAAAGATCTATGTCTGGCCTCCCCCACATTTGGGTTATTTCTGCAAACACCTGCGGATGTAACTTCCATTCGTGTGGATCTGTCATATTTCTGCTTAATTTGTCTGCCAGTGTGTTTTCCAATTCTGGCAGGTACTGTGCTTGAAGTTCGATTTGCCATTCCAGAGCCAAGTTTCAAAGGGTCATGGCTAGTCTGCACAAGGGGTATGAATGTGTTCCTCCTTGTTTGTTTATGTACCACATTACTGTGGTGGTGTCTGTTCTTATGAGTAATTGTCCTGGATGCAGGAAGTCCTTGAAAGCTGTAATTGCATTTATTACTGCTAGCATTTCTTTTTGATTGATGTGGAGGTGCTTTTCTTTTTGGGACCATTTGCCCTGGATGCACCTGCCCGTCATGTGCGCCCCCCAAGCGTAATCTGAGGCGTCTGTTGTGATAACTTGCTCTGCTTGAGGCTTGCAGAATGGGAGGCCTGTGTTTGCTTGACATGCTTGGGCCCACCATAGAAATTCCTTTTGCAAACATGGGATTATTGGTAGTATTATTTCCAAACTGTGACTGTGTTGAGACCATAGTTTTTTTAGGTACCATTGAAGTTTCCTCATATGCAGCTTTGCACATGGGATTAAAAGAATGCAAGATGCCATGAATCCCAGAGCCTGCAGGATTTTCCTTGCAGTAAGCCTGGTACTTTTTGCTAGTATTTTGAAGTACTGAGATAGTTGCCCTTGTTTTTCTGGCGTAAGATAGGCCATCTGGGTGTTTGTGTCCAAGTTGGCACCCAGGAAGGTTATTTTCTGATGGTGTTAGCCTTGATTTCTCTTTGTTGATTGTGTATCCCAGGGCATGCAATAGCCGTGTCACATATGTCAGATGTTCCAGAAGTATATGCTTGCTGTCCGCTTGGATCAGGCAGTCGTCCAAATAAGGGTAAATTTGTATCCCTTGAAGTCTGCAGTAGGCAATCACTGATGCCAGGCACTTTGTGAATACTCTGGGCAGTAGATAAGCCAAAGGGCAATGCAGAGAATTGATAGTGGATTGAACCTGCAAGAAATCGGAGGTATCTTCTGCAGCTTTGTCTGATTGGGACATGCAGGTATGCCTCCTTGAGGTCCAATGTTACCAGCCAAAACTCCTTGCCCAGCATGGGAAGAAGTTGCTCTAATGTGAGCATCTTGAATTTTGATGCAGTAGAAATGTGTTTAGGATGGATAAGTCCAAAATGGGTCTCCAGTCGGTTCCTTTCCTTGGTACTAGAAAAAGCCTTGAATAAAAACCTTGACCTTGTTCGTGAGAAGGTAACTCTTGAATAGCTCTCATGTTTAAGAGCTTTGAAATTTGTAGTTGTGCCTCTGCCCTTTGATTCTGTGGCAGGTTTGGCATGCCTCTCATTTTTGGAAGAGTGTGGAAATGAAATTTGTAGCCTCTGTTTATAATGTCCAGGATCCATTTGTCTGTTATGACAATATGCCAATTGTTTGCAAATAATGCTAGCTTTCCTCCCAAAGGTGCTGCCAGCTGAGACGTGCTTGGCATGGAAATGAGAGAGTCATTGGGTTTGCTTCCTGTATTGTTGTGCACTGTCCTCGCCACCTCTTGGTGCTGGAGTTTGCCATCGTCATCCTCTATATGATCCTTGTGATTGCCCTCTGCCCCTTGTGCGTCTGTATCTACCTCTTTGGGGCTTGTCAGTGGCTGGAAAGGACCAGTTCTTTGAAGGCCAATTTCTGCTAAAACGTGGTGGTTGGACCTGGAAAAAGGTTTTGACAGTTTGCATGGATTTGGCTTTTTCTTCCATTTTCCAAACAGCACATCCTTTTGTAAAGGAGCATCTAGAAGTTTAGCTTTCACATGATCAGGCAAGTTTTGTTCTCTAAGCCAAGCATGTCTGCGAATGACTGATCCCGTAGCAGCCGCTCTACTTGAAGCCTCTAGGGCATCATAACCACATTGTAAAGTGTGTTTACCCACTTGCTCTGCACTATGCATCATATCCTGTAACTCCTTTAAATCTGGTTGTTCAGGTTGAGACATTTTGTTCCTTAATTGTGATAACAGGAACTGTTGATATTTAAGCATATGAAACTGACAATTTAAGGCCCTCATGGCTAGGGTGGCCGAGGTACATACCTTTTTACCCCACCTTTCTAAAGATCTTGATTCCCTTTCTGCAGGAAGTGGATTCTTGGCAGTGGAGGCCTTCAATCCCTTGGGGCCTTGTGAAATGGTTTCAGGGTCAGCATTATGGCTTTTGAAGAGCAATTGGTGAGAGCTGGGTACTCTAATACCTATCAGGTTTGACTGGTGCAGGAGGCAGAGAATCCGGGTTAAGGCAAGCCTCCAAATAGACATCATCCAGTATGTCCAAAACAGGGGGTATAGCCAGAGGTCTGTGTTGGGGTAACAAAAGAAATTCCCTAAGTCTTTTCTTGGAATCTGAAAGGTCTTGGCCTTCCCAATGGAAGTGTTCCCTCAAGGTGTGCAAGGTTTCCCCAAAGGAAAAATCCTCAGGAGGGGATACAGAAGGAATGGACTGTTCTGCATCTGAATCCTCAAAAGGAGAGTAAGAGTGTTCCTCTGCATCAGAATGTTCTGATAAAATGGATCCCTGATCAGAAGAGGGAGAATCTTCCTCCACTCTGGGTCTCTTGTCTGGAGGGGGTTGAGAACCTCTGATAAGAGTAATTAAATCCTCAGCCATTTTAAGCATCTGCTTTTTAGGCATGGGACCTGGAGATGGGCCCTGAGCAACAGGCCTCGTGGGATGCCTGGCTGCTTTGGATTTAGTAAAGGCCTTAATTGAAAAAGAAGATGAGGGCCTAAATACACCATGGGTGGAGGTGGACTTGTCCACATTAGTAGGCTCAACATTAGCAAAGGCTTCGGTTGTAGTCTGGGAAAGGGCCGAGGTCCCAACGGTCTCGGGTACAGAGGACACCGCCAAATGAGTGTCGTCGGCAGTCAGGGACTGCAAAGGCGTCTCGCTGAGAACCGGACCACGTGTAGCCTGTTTTGGCGTGGTGTCCTTTTCCTTGCGTTTTTTGGACAAAACGGTAGTCGGAGTGTCCGACGACATTTTATAATCAAAAGATTTACCAAAGTAGTGTTGGGCGAACTCTGCCCGACGCTTAATAGTGCGTTTATTGAAGGTAGCGCAAAAGCGACAGCCCGAGACGTCGTGGTCTGGGCCCAAACAAGGTATGCAGAGGGAATGGAAATCCTTATGCGGTATTTGCTTCCCACAAGAAATACAATTATTAACTTTTTCTGACATCGGTCTGAGGCAAGAAAAGTTTCCCCAATGGGGTACTTCGCTTTAATGAAGACTTCGGTTTCCAAAATTTTCGTAATTCAGGAGCTGGCCGACCGGCACTTGCGAACTGCTTCTGCTTCGGGCACCGCGCGGCAAAAAAGACAGAAGAACATGGCGTCGGCTGTGTCTTATATACTCTGGCCTCACTGACGTCAGAAGAGAGAGCGACGACAACCGATGCCGGACCAAGACTTTGGAATTCGGCCGACCGAGGGACCGCCTGACGGCAGAAAACCCATCTGTGATTACTGCAGCTGTATGCACGATGAACATCGTGTGGAAGTGAAATCTGTAGCCCTAGGACACTATATTTAAAACCCATTTGTCCTGGGTAACGAGTTCCCAATTCTTTGCATGAAAAGCAATCTTTCCCCCCAAAGGGGCAGTCAGTTGATAAGTGCTTGGAAATTTTAAAAGGAAGTCATTGAGACAGTTTACCATAGGGGGGAGTCTTATTATTCCCAGATTTGGAAGTGGAGGCCCCCCACTGCTTAGTTCTGTGTGTCCCCTGGGACTGAAACCTGGGTTTTTTGCTGTGTCTGGGTTTGGCTTGAGAAGACCTGGAAGGGGATGGAAAGGACCAATACTTAGAGGGTCAGTGCCTACTAAATCTAGGAGGCTGAACTTGAAAAAATCTTTTACAGTTTGCATAGATTTAGCTTTATCTTCCATCTTTTTAAGAACTTCCTCAGCCTTGTTGCCAAAAGAGGCAGTCCTGATTTAAAGGCGCATCCAACAATTTAGCTTTAACATGATCACGCAAAGATTGCTCCTTAAGCCAAGCATGCCTTCTGAGCACAGACCCAGTAACAGCAGCCCTGCAAGAGGCCTCTAATGAAGCAAAACCACATTGCAAAGTATGTTTTCCAACTTGTTCAGCAGAATGCATTAAATCCTGTAATTCTTTATTTTCCACACAGTCAGGAATCAACATCATTTTCTGTTTAAGCAGTCCAATAAGATGTTGCTGATACTTTAACATATGAAATTGGCAGTTTAAAGCCCTAATGGCCAAGGTTGCAGACGTGTAAACCTTCTTACCCCATCTATCCAGCGCCCTGGAGTCTATCAGAAGGGGTAGGATTTTTAGCAGTAGAAGCCTGAATGCCCTTGGGCCCCTGTGAAATGGTCTCTGGATCTGCAATAGGATTTTTAAAAAGGAACTTGTGGGACTCCAGGACCCTGTAGTATCTGTCAGGGTTTTCTGGGAGCAGGAGGCAGGGTATCAGGGGCCAAACTAGATTACGAAAAAGCATCAACAACAATGTCTAGTACAGGAGGAATAGCTAAAGGCCTATGCTGAGGTAGGAAATGGAAAGCCTCTTTTTTGAATCAAAAAAATCCTGGCTTTGCCAGTGGAAATGTTCCCTTAGAGTATGTTAGGTTTTCCCAAAAGAAAAATCCCCAGGAGGGGAAGCAGAGGGAATGGAGTCCTCTGCATCAGAATCTTCATAAGTAGATAAGGGCAAATCCAGATCATCAGAAGAATCAGAAAAAACAGAATCCTGATCAGAAGATTCATAATCAACTTCAGTCCTAGGCCTCTTAGAAGGGGGGGGGGGGTTTGGCTACCCCGGATTAGAGTTATTAGATCGTCAGCCATTCTTATCATTTGTTGGTTAGGCATAGAGGCCTGAGCATGTGGCCTGGGCGTCGTTATTTTAGGCATGGATTGAGATTTAGGCACAAGTAAAGAAGTAGGCGTTGGTTTAATATGCAAGTCCGTAGGCCTGAATACACCATCAGAAGCTGGTGCCTGCACAGCGGATCCGGACCCATCCAAGGTAGAGACATCCGCGAGTTCCATAGTTAAAGCATCTCGCGGCATACTGGACTCCGAATGGGTCTCAGTAGAGGCCTGCAAATCAGAAGTAGCGGGTATCAGCGGCTGCGAAAGCGCCTCACTGAGTACCGGCGAACTGGCGACTGGTTTAGGAGAAGCGTCATTGGTAGTTTTGGACACCGGTGGCCTGTCTCTGTCTTTATCTTTGCGATTTTTCAGAATCCCGGTAGTCGGATGGCTAACCGACGACATTTCTGGATAATTAAACCGAGAACCGAAATACTTAGAGGCGAAAATATACCAATGACGGATAATGCACTGATTAAATAAAGTACAAAACCGACAGCAAGGTACGTCGTGGTCAGGGCCTAGGCAAGGAATACAGTACGAATGAAAATCTTTATGAGGTATTTGCTTTTCACAAGTAATGCAATTATTAACTTTTACTGACATCGGTAAGGAGCAAGAAAAAGTTTCGCCAATGGGGTACTTAACTTTAGTTGAAGACTTCAGTTCTGAAACTCGAAAACGAAAATTTCAGGAGTCGGACGACCGGCACTTGTGAACTGCTTCTGCTGCGGGCACAGCACGGCAAGAAAGACTGACGTTATGGCGTTGGCTGCATGTTTTATACCCCTGACGACCTGACGTCATGGAAGAAGGGACAGCAACCAAAGCAGGACCCAAGACTTTGTTAATCAGGCCGACTGAGTGCTACCTTCAAGCAGATAACCCAAATGTAATGACCGCAAAGTACAGTTTTGTACCTACCATAAATGTAGATGTTCGAGGATTCCCTTGCTGCAGTCCTGACTATTGGGGTATAGTCCGCGTCCCAGTCGGCCCGAATACCAGAGTATAAGGCTGACGTCGGTCATGGCGCCTTAGACTGACGTCAGTACGTCAGGGTACTAATGCGCATGACCGGCGTCATTTCCTCAGTCTTTTCTTGCCCCAGATGTCAGAAGACCCAAAAAGACAAGTCCCAAAACAACCTGCACCAAAAACATGTACAATATATACAGTAATATATACAAAAATATAAGCATGTAAACTCACCTACACAACCACCCTGAAACACAGAGGGGAAGGAGGGAGGGTAAATTGGACTGCAGCAAGGGAATCCTCGAACATCTACATTTATGGTAGGTACAAAACTGTACTATGTTCTTCGTCTTCCCTTGCTGCAGTCCTGACTATTGGGTAGAATCCCAAAGCAGAGGTAAGGGAGGCTGGCAAATTATAAAGTAGCAGGAGCTGACAACATGCCTTGTAAAACAGCTGTGGCAAAACCAGCTCTAGTCTTAGAGTATATAGGCAGGTGATAATGCCTAGAGAAAGTATGCACTGAACTCCAAGTAGCTGCTTCCAGAATATCCTTAGTTGCCACCCCCCTTAGAAATGCTGTTGAAGCGGCAGTAGCCCTAGTGGAATGAGGCCTAATCCCAGCTGGAACCTCTTTGCCATGATGGGAATAACAAAATGCAATGCAAAAGCCAATCCACCTAGAAATAGTTTGTTTTGACACAGGCTTGCCCTGTGAACTCAAAGCAAAAGAAACAAGTAACTGCTGAGACTGCCTAAAATCTTTAGTCCTGCTCAAATAATAGCGAATTGCCGGTGTACATCTAAAGTGTGCAAAATCTTTTCCCCTTTATTTTGTGGATCTGCAAAAAAGATAGGCAAATGCATAGTTTGGTTTAAAGCCACACTAGAAACCACCTTAGGCATAAAGGAAGGATTAGTGCGTAATGAAACCCTGTCCTTATGGAAAACCAAAAAGGGCTCTACTGCCATAAGGGCCTGCAACTCAGACACCCTTCTTGCAGAAGTAATAGCCAACAGAAAAGCAGTCTTTCATGACAAATATTTCAATTCAGCAGTAGCTGCAGGCTCAAAAGGTTGTAGAGTAAGTTTTTCCAACACAAAATTGAGATCCCAAGCAGGAGTAGGAGCTCTACGTGGGGGTCTTATATTCTTTGCCCCTCTAAGAAACTGCTTGAACAAAGGATCACGAAAACAAAGGTGAGTCACAATCATAGTGAGCTGAAATTGCTGCAGCATGAATCTTTATGGAAGAGAAGGACAAACCTTTGTCCAATAATTCAGTAAGATATTGAAGAGCCACACTCAAATTAGGCTCTGAAATCTCCAAATTCTTTGCTGTACTCCAAAATAAAAATCTCTTCCATTTTTCTCGTACACTCCTAGTACTAGGCCTTCTAGCTTCCATAATCACATTTAAAACTTGTTGAGGAAGCTGAGACCTACCATGCTTCAACACAGAATATGCCAAGCTGTGAGATGAAGAGATTGAAGCTTGACATTGAGCAGATGACCGTCCTTCTGAGATAACAGATGAGGAATCAGAGGTAAAGGCCATGGAGGCTTCTTTACAAGACTCCTTAGAAGTGGGTACCAGTGTTGCGAGGCCAATCTGGAGCTATCAAAATCATCCTTGGCCTGTCTTGTCTGACCTTTAGTAATACCTTTGGAAGAAGAGGCAGAGGTGGAAAGGCATAGACATGAAGGTTTTTCCAACTGAAAGACAGAGCATCCACTTTCCAAGCTGTGTGATGAAACCCCTTTGTGCAATACTTTGGCAGCTGGTGGTTTAGTGGAGAAGCGAACAGATCTATGTCTGGAGTTCCCCATGACACTGTCAATTTCTGAAATACATGAAGATCCAGTTTCCACTCGTGGGGATCCATGATTTGTCTGCTTAATACATCTGCTAGGGAGTTCTGTGCTCCTGGCAGAAACCTTACCTGAAGAGTCAGTTGCAGGCTTAGCAGTCTCCCATAAAATCATTGCTTGCCTGCATAGAGGATAAGAATGTGTTCCCCTTGCTTGTTGATGTACCACATGACAGTTGTGTTGTCTGTCAGAATCAACACCTGCCCTGGAAGAAGTAACTCCTTGAACGCCATCAATGCAAACTGGACTGCTAACATCTCCTTCATGTTGATATGTAGATGCTGTAGTCTGGCAGGCCACTTGTCTTGTATCCACTTTCGATTTAGATGAGCTCCCAAGCAGTGTCCGAGGCATCTGTCGTTAAAATCTGACTCGCCTCTGGCGGGTCACAGAGAGTCCCTTGTTTAGGTGACATTCCTGAGCCCACCACAAGAATTCCTTTTGAAGGCAAGGTATTATTTGAATGACAGTGTCCAAATCTTGGCAGTGCTGTGTCCATACATTTTGAGATACCATTGCAGCTTCCTCATATGCAGTTTGGCATTGGGAAGCACCAGAATACAAGATGCCATGAACCCTAATGCTTGAAGGACTGTCCTTGCAGTCAGCACGGACTGATGAGATAGTTGATGGAAGTAAAGTGACAGACTCTTTTGTTTGTCCGGGGTTAAAAGGCCATCTGGGCTGCTGTATTCAGTCTCACACCCAGAAAGCACATGTCTTGAGAGGGTACTAGACTGGACTTTATTTCGTTCACAGAATACCTAGGCATCTTAGCACTGCTATGACATATTCCAGATGCTGTAGAAGGTGTTCCTTTTCTTGAGCCAGAATCAGGCAGTCGTCCAAGTAAGGATAGATTTGAATGCCTTGAAGCCTGAAGTAAGCTATCACTGGAGCCAGAACCTTTGTGAATACTCTGGGCAGTAGATAAGCCAAAGGGCAATGCAGAGAACTGATAATGAAAATCTCCAGTTGAAACGCAGATACTTTCTGCAACTTAGCCTTATAGGCACATGAAGGTAAGCTTCCTTGAGATCCAAAGTTACCATCCAGTGATCCTTGCCCAGCAGAGGTAACAGTTGCTGTAACGTCAACATCTTGAACTTGGGAATGTCCAGATAAGTGTTGAGGATAGATAAATCCAGAATTGGTCTCCACGTGTTCCCCTTCTTTGGTACTAGGAACAGGCGAGAATAAAATCGAAGCCCCTTTCTGATACAGGGACTGGCTGAATGGCCCCTATCTGGAGTAACTGAGAAACTTGCTTGTGAGCCTCTTTTCTTTGTGGAGGAGGAACATCTGGCATGCCTTTGAAAGGGGCATTGTGTGGAAATAAAATCTGTAACCGTGATGAATGATATCCAGCACCCATCTGTCTTGAGTGATTAAATCCCAATTTTCTTTGAAAAGAGACAATCTTCCTCCCAAAGGAGCTGCCAGACGAGTCCACTGGCAGCTGAAAAGGCAGGTCATTGGTTCTGCTTACGAAAGGACTGACCCCTGCCCTCACCAGAAGTCTGAGCAGGTGAACTGTCTGATCTAGGCCTAAACGAACCTTGAGCCCTGCCCCTACCACGTCTAGACCTACCCCTAGACTGGGAACCATAAGCAGGATATGTCCACCCCTTAGCAGGCCAATTTCTACTAAACTTCGGAGGCTGCACCTGCAAAAAATCTTTAACAGTCTGCATAGACTTAGCTTTGTCCTCCATTTTCTTTAAAACTGCTTCCACAGGCGGTCCAAACAACACATCAGACTGTAAAGGAGCATCCAAAATCCTGGTCTTAACATGCTCAGCTAAATTCTGATCCTTCAACCAGGCATGTCTGCGAAGAACAGAACTAGTAGCAGCCACCCTCGAGGAGGCCTGAACAGCATCAAAACCACACTGCAAAGAATGCTTACCCACTTGTTCAGACACATGAACCAAATCCAGCAATTCTTTACACTCAATACCTTCCGCCAAAGCATCCACCTTAGCTTTCAATTGTGAAAGGAGATAATTCTGATATTTCAGCATATGAAACTGACAATTCAACGCCCTCATGGCTAGAGTGGAAGAAGTATATACTTTCTTACCCCACCTATCCAAAGCCCTTGCCTCTTTATCAGAGGGTACAGGATTTTTAACCACAGAAGCTTTAACACCTTTAGGCCCCTGAGAAACAGTTTCTGGGTCCGCCCTGGGACTCTTAAACAAATACTTATGAGCTTCGGGCACCCTATAATACCTATCAGGCTTAACAGGAGCAGGAGGCAAGGAGTCAGGGTTCAGAGAAGCCTCTGCAAAAACATCTTCCACCACATTCAACACAGGAGGAATAGCTAAGGGCCTATGCTGGGGCAAAAACAAGAATTCCCTAAGCCTTTTTCTGGAGTCAGAGTAATCTTGGCCTTCCCATTTGAAGTGCTCCCTCATGGAGTGAAGAGTCTCTGAAAATGAAAAATCCTCAGGAGGAGAAGCTGAAGGAGTGGAATCATCCACATCAGAATCAGAATAAGTAGGAAACTCTTGCAAGTCTTCCACAGAAGACTCTGAAGCCTGTGAACACTGTTCAAAACTATCAAACTCCTGTTCCACCCTAGGCCTCTTATCAGGTGGGGGCATAGAACCCCTAATCAGAGTAATCAAATCTTCTGCCATTTTAAGCATATGTTTCTTAGGCACAGAGCCCGAAATGCTAGGAGAAGCCCCCACAGAAGCTGAACTTGGCCTACCTCTAAAAGAAGCTTTGGCAACAGAGGGAGAGGCCCTAACTACCTTGGGAAGAGAGGGAAGAACAGTTACCTGAGAAGCCCCCTCAGCCTGGCCTACCTCCTGAGAGGGCACATCCTGTAACAGTAAAGTATCTGCCTGAGACTCCATAGAGACACCTGGCAAAACCTCTGGCTCCCCTGAGCCTTCTAAAGGACCGACGTCCGGGACTGCCGGTTCCTCACCCCTAGGCTTCACCGTTTTGTCCTTGCGCTTCTTGGATGAAGGCGCCGGAGCATCCGACGGCATATTATAATTGCAACGCTTCCCAAACACTAACCTAGCACAATCAAGCCTCCTCTTAATAGTGCGCTTGTTAAATTTAGCACAAGAGCGGCAACCAACAACGCCGTGCTCAGGCCTAAACAAGGTATACACAATGTATGATAATCCCTATGCGGTATCTGCTTCCCACAAGAAATACAGTTATTCACTTTTTCTGACATCCGGTTAAATACTGAGGCAAGAAAAACCAAAATGTTCAACGGGTTACTTAGCCAACTCTGTATTCGGTCTGAAACTCCGGTTTGGAAAATCTCAGAACGCCAACCTGCACTCGCAAAATTGCTTCTGCATCGGACCATGCGGCAAAAAAGACTGAGGAAATGACGTCGGTCATGCGCATTAGTACCCTGACGTACTGACGTCAGTCTAAGGCGCCATGACCGACGTCAGCCTTATACTCTGGTATTCGGGCCGACTGGGACGCGGACTATACCCCAATAGTCAGGACTGCAGCAAGGGAAGACGAAGAACATCAGTGAAACATGAAGAACATGTATAGTTGTGTACACTTACCATAAATGTAGATGTTCGAGTGTATTCACTGTTGCAGTCATTTCACTTGGGTTATCTGCCTACAGATAGTCCTCAGTCGGCCCGAATATCAGAGGCTTAGTATTTCTGCGTCGGTTGCTGTCACTCCAGGACTGACGTCAGGTCATCAGGGGTATATAAACAGGCAGCCGATGCCATTACATCAGTTGTTCTTGCCCCAAATGTCAGGAGCCCCCCAATACGGAGCTAAGCTATGGTGGAGGAAAACACCACAAGTAAAAAGTAAATAATAATAACAATACCAATACCCCTGAAGGGAGGGAGTAAAAAGGCATAAAGAGATTAGAGAGAGAGAGAGAGAAGTACAGTTTGTAAACTTACCATAAATGTAGATGTTCGAATGTATTCACTGCTGCAGTCATCACATTTGGGTTATCTGCTTGCAGTAGCCCTCAGTCGGCCTAACTATCAAAGTATTGGGTCCTGCGTCAGTTGCTGTCTCATCTTCCGTGACATCAGGTAGTCTGTGGTATAAAGCATGCAGCCAACGCTATATCAGTTTTTCTTGCCCCAGATGTCAGGTGCGCCCCTAATGGGAAGCAATTTAATATAAACATATAAAGTTACACCTCCAACAAAAAAGCAAATACACCAAAAAGCTTTTAAGCATAGTAAAGGAGAGTAAAAGTACAGCCAAAAGAAGTCAGGGGGCTGGAGGGTAACCAGGACTGCAACAGTGAATACACTCTAACATCTACATTTATGGTAAGTGTACACAACTGTACTATGTTCTTCGTGTTTCACTGTTGCAGTCATCACATTTGGATAGATTCCCAAAGCTATGGATGGGAGGAGGCATTTAGATAGCATTAGGACCAGCTATAAGGCCCTGCAAGATTGCAGTGGCAAAGCCAGCTCTGGATTTAGAGAAAATTGGTAAATGGTAATGCTTGGTGAAAGTATGTACAGAACTCCAGGTAGCAGCTTCTAGAATGTCCTTGGTAGGGGCACCTCTGAGAAAGGCTGTAGAGGTAGATGCAGCCCTGGTTGAATGTGGTCTTATTCCCTGTGGGATAGGTTTTCCATAGTGCTTACAGCAGAAATGAATGCAATGGCCTATCCATTTACAAATGGTTTGCTTTGAAATGGCCTTCCCCTCTGCCCCTGCAGCAAATGTCACCAGCAGCAGCTGTTCAGATTTCCTGAGAGGTTTAGTCCTGTCCAAGTAAAATCTAAGTTGTCTGTGCACATCTAAGGAGTGCAGTATACGTTCCCCTTTGTTCTGTGGCTTAGAAAAGAAGGTTGGCAAATGAATGGACTGATTAAGGGCCACACTGGAAACCACCTCGGGCATGAAGGAGGGATTGGTCCTGAGGGACACCCTGTCCGCATGAAAGATGATGAAAGTTTCCACTGCCATAAGGGCCTGTAATTCACACACCCTTCTTGCTGAAGTAATGGCTAAAAGGAAGGCAGTTTTCCAAGAAAGGAATTTTAAATCTGCACTTGCAGCTGGCTCAAAAAGAGGAAGAGTGAGTTTTTCCAATACAAAGTTAAGGTCCCAGGCTGGAGTTGGGGCTCTCCTGGGTGGTCTTAAGTTCTTGGCCCCTCTGAGGAACTGCTTGAGGAGTGGATGAGAGAAGAGGGGTGGGTCTGTGCTGAAATGGCTGAGGCATGAAATTTGATGGAGGAAAAGGAAAGGCCCTTGTGAAGCACCTCAGTTAATTATTGAAAAATCTGAGGTAAACTGGGCGCTGCTGCGCCCATCCCCAGAGTTTGGTTCCAGGAACAGAATATTTTCCATTTTTCAGCATAAAATGTTCTAGTACTAGGCCTCCTTGCCTCCAGAATGACATCCAACACTTGTCTACTGAGGGGATGGTAATGGAGAGATCAGGTAATGAAGCCAGGTTGCCAGGTTCAGGGTTTGAAGCTGAGGGTGCAGAATCTGGCCCTCCTGCTGGGACAGCAGGGTAGGGGGTCTGAGGCAAGTGCCAGCAGTGACACCCTGTGCAAGAGGGGGTACACCAGTGTTGGCATGGCCAGTCTGCTGCAATCAGAATTGTCCTTGGTCTGTCCTGTTTGATCTTTAGTAGTACCTTGGAGAGGAGAGGCTGAGGAGGAAAGGCATACACTGATAGATTTTTCAAGGTGAAGGACAGGAAATCCACTTTCCAAGCTTGTTTGTGGGGAGTCCTTGTGCAGAATTTGTAGAATTGGTAGTTCTGGGGGGAGGCAAACAGGTCCATCTCTGGGCTCCCCCATTTGTTTATCAACATGTTGAATGCCTTTGGTTCCAGTTTCCACTTGTGTGGGTCCATGAGATTTCTGCTTAGTTGGTCTGCCAGTGTATTTAGCTTTCCTGGCAGGAACTGAGCCTGTAGGTGTACTTGGTAGTTCAAGGCTGTGTTCCACAGAGCATTGGCTAGTCTGCAGAGAGGGTATGAGTGGGTTTCCCCCCTGATTGTTTATGTACCACATAACAGTGGTGTTGTCCGTCTTTACCATTAATTGTCCTGGAAGAATGTGGTCCTTGAAGGCTGTCAGAGCATTTTGTACAGCTAACATTTCTTTTTGATTCATACGTAGGTGCATTTGACTTGGGTTCCATTTGCTCTGAATGCACTTCCCTGCCAAGTGAGCCCCCCCCCATGCATAGTCTCCTGTGTCTGTTGTTAGGGTTTGGGTGGCAGGGGTTAGAGTGAATGGCAGTCCCTTGTTTTGGTGGCAGGCCTCTACCCACCAAAGGAACTTTAACTGTAGGCAAGGTATGATAGGAATCATTGCTTCTAGGTCCTGAGAATGTTGACACCATAGGCTTTTTAGATACCAAAGTTTCCTCATATGCAGTCTTGCATATGGAATTAGTAGAATGCATGAGGCCATGAACCCCAAGGCTTGCAGTATTTGTCTTGCAGATAGCAGGGTCTTTGTGGCCATTAGCTTGAAGTAAGCTGTCAAATGAACTTGTTTCTCTGGCGTAAGGAAAGTCATCTGGGAAGTTGTATTCAAGCTTGCTCCCAGGAATATAATTTGCTGGCAGGGTACAAGATGAGATTTCTTTTCGTTTATGGTGTACCCCAGACAAGTTAGCACCTTTTGTACAAACGCCAGATGATTCAAAAGTATGTCCTGGCTTTCTGCCTGAATTAGACAATCATCCAGGTATGGATATATATGAATATGTCTTTGCCAGCAAAATGCAATGACTGGAGCTATGCACTTTGTGAATACCCTGGGCGCAGTAGATAAGCCAAAGGGCAGTGCAGAGAACTGATAGTGCATGTAGCCTGCTTTGAAGCGTAGGTATCTTCTGAAAGATTCCCCGATTGGGATGTGCAGGTAAGGCTTCCTTTAAATCCAGTGTTGCCAACCAGGCATCCTTGCCTAGGATAGGAAGCAACTGGTGAACAGCTAGCATCTTGAATTTTGGAATCACCAAAAAGGTGTTTAAGGTAGACAGGTCCAGGATAGGACGCCATGAATTTTCCTTTCTGGGTACCAGAAAGAGTCTTGAGTAAAAACCTTGCCCTTTTCCTCTTCTGGTACAGTTCGAATAGCCCTTATGCTTAAGAGAGAGAGTACTTGCTTTTGAGCCTCTGCCCACTGAATTGGGGGTAGATCTGGCCAACCGTTTGGGGTTGGTAACATATGGAAGTGAAATCTGTATCCTTGGGAAACTATATTTAAAACCCATTTGTCCTGGGTAATGAGTTCCCAGTTGTTTGCCTGCATGCCTGAAGAGCAATCTTTCCCCCTAAAGGAGCAGTAAGTTGAGAAGGGCTTGGATGTTTTAAAGTTAGGTCACTGAGACAATTTACCATGGGGGGAGTCTTACTACTCCCTGCTTTGGAAGCGGGAGCCCCCCCACTGCTTAATCCTATGCGTACCTTGGGACTGAAGCCTGGGTGTTCTGCTGGTTCTGGGTTTGGACTGAGAAGGCCTGGAAGGGGCAGGAAAGGACCAATTCTTAGAGGGCCAATGCCTGCAGTTTGCATAGATTTAGCTTTTTCCTCCATCTTTTTAAGGACTTCTTCTGCTTTGATACCACACAGGCTGTCCTGGTTTAAGGGAGCATCCAGCAATTTAGCTTTAACATGATCTGGCAAAGATCGCTCTTTAAGCCAAGCATGCCTTCCAAGTACAGACCCAGTGACAGCAGCCCTGCAAGATGCCTCTAGTGAATCAAAACCACATTGCAAAGTATGTTTTCCAACTTGTTCAGCAGAATGCATTAAATCCTGTAAATCCTTATTTTCAGCACAGTCAGGAATCAACATCATATTCTGTTTTAGCAGTCCAATAATATGCAGCTGATACTTTAAAATATGAAACTGGCAGTTCAAGGCCCTAATGGCCAAGGTTGCAGAAGTGTATACCTTCTTACCTCATCTATCTAGTGCCCTGGAATCTCTATAAGAGGAGGTAGGATTTTTGGCAATAGTAGCCATAATGCCCTTGGGTCCTGTGAAATGGTCTCAGGATCCGCAGTGGGATTTTTAAAGAGGAACTTTGTGAGAGTCAGGCACCCTGCAATATCTATCTGGTTTTCTGGAAGCAGGAGGTAGAGAGTCAGGGGCCAAGCTAGATTCCAAAAAGGCATCATCAACAATGTCCAGTACAGGGGGGATAGCTAAAGGCCTATGTTGGGGCTGGAGTAAGAAATCCCTAAGCCTCTTTTTGGAATCAGAGTAATCCTGGCTTTCCCAATGAAAATGCTCCCTAAGAGTATGCAAAGTTTCACCAAAAGAGAAATCCTCTGGAGAGGAAGCAGTGGGAATAGAATCCTCTGCATCAGAATCCTCATAGGTAGATAAAGGTAAATCCTGGTCATCAGAGGAAACAGAAATTTCAGAATCCTGATCAGAAGAATCATAAGCACATTCAGTTCTAGGTCTCTTAAGAGGGGGAAGGTTGGCTTCCCCTGATTAAAGTAATAAGGTCTTCAGCCATTCTTACCATTTGTTTTTTAGGCATAGAAGCCTGACCATGCGGTCTGGGCGTCTGTTTTCTACTCTTGGTTCGAGTTTTAGGCCTTGAAGAAGAAGATGGCGTTGGTTTAATATACAAGTCAGTAGGCCTGAATACACCCTCAGAAGTCTGTGCCTGCAGAGCAGCTCCGGACCCATCCAAGGTAGAGACATCCGTAGGTTCCACAGTTGAAGCATCTCACGGCATACCAGACTCCGAATGGGTCTCAGTAGAGGCCTGCAAATCTGGAGTAGCGGGTATCAGGGGCTGTGAAAGCGCCTCACTGAGTACCAGCAAACTGGTGACTAGCTTAGGAGAAGCGTCGTTGGCAGCTTTGGACCTAGGTGGCCTGTCTCTGACTTTATCTTTGCGTTTTTTCGGAATGTCGGTAGTCGGGTGGCTTACCGAAGCCATATATGGGTAATTGAACAGAGTACCAAAATGTTTAGAAGCATAAATATACAGACGACGAGTAGTTCGCTGTTTAAATAAGGCACAAAACCGACAGCGAGGTACGTCGTGGTTAGGGCCTAGGCAAGGAATACAGTACGAATGAAAATCTTTATGAGGTATTTGCTTTCCACAAGAAATACAATTATTGACTTTTACTGACATCGGTTTAGAGCAAGAAAAAGTTTCCCCAACGGGTACTTACCTTTAGTTGAAGACTTTGGTTCTGAAACTCGAAAAAGAAAATGTCAGGAGTCGGCCGACCGGCACTTGCGAATTGCTTCTGCTTCGGGCACCACACAGCAAGAAAGACTGATGTAATGGCATTGGCTGCATGCCTTATACCCCTGACTACCTGACGTCATGGAAGATGAGACAGCAACCGACGCAGGACCCCAAGACTTTGATAATCAGGCCGACTGACGGCTACTGCAAGCAGATAACCCAAATGTGATGACTGCAACAGTGAAACACGAAGAACATCTCGGTAGTTTTAGAAAGAAGTGAAGACGTGAAAGAAGTCATCGGTTTGTGTCGCATATCGGTAGTGCGAAGAACTTCCTCGGAAGCCGGTGCCTGCACAGAGGCTCTGGACCCATCCAAGGTACAGACATCCACAGGTTCCATAGTCAAAGACGAGTCTCGCGGTATACCAGACTCCGAACGGGTCTCGGCAGCGGCCTGCGAATCCACAGAAGTGGACATCAGGGGCTGCAAAAGCACCTCACTGAGTACCGGCAAACTGGCGACTGAATTAACGGCAGCGTCATAGGCAGTTTTGGACCTGTGCGCTCTGTCTCTGTCTTTATCCTTACGTGTTTTAGGAAGATTGGTAGTCGGACGGCTTACCAAAGCCATTTCGGAATACGGAGATCGAGAGCGAAAGTATTTAGCTACGATAAGGGCCCAACGACGTACATTTCTGGTGTTGAACAAAGCACAAAACCGACAGCGAGGGACGTTGTGGTCTGGGCCTAAACAGGTGACACAGTAAGAATGGAAATCTGAGCGTGGTCTTTGCTTTCCGCAGGCAAGACAATTGTTAACTTTTTCTGACATCAGTTAGAGCAAGAAAAAAGGATCCCCAACAGGGTACTTGGCTTTAGAAGACTTCAACTTCAACTTCGGAAACGAAAACTCAGGTAGCGGCCGACCGGCACTTGTGCGAACTGCTTCTGCTTCGGGCTCCTTGGCAAGAAAGACCAATTGCCTGTTTTTATATCACTGACGACCTGACGTCAGTCCCGGAGCAACAGGAACTGACGCAGAAATACTAAGCCTCTGGTATCTGGGCCAGCTGAGGGCTACCCTGGCAGGATAACCCAAGTGTGATGACTGCAACAGTGAAACATGAAGAACATCTAGACCCAAGCAAAATGGAAATTGTGCTCAACATGCAAGAACGGGTAATAAGTTGCAAACAAGGTCAAAAACATACTATATATGTGGCCTATTCCCGCAACTAGTTATCCATAGGGGTGCGCCAACTGCTGCACTGATCAGTCCCTCAGTATGACATATATCTGCTACACACGTGTGTACAAGCTGCCATGCAGAACACCTTAATGTGGTTTTGATGCTCTCCTTTACATGAATTCAATAATGTGTGCATCCACTGCACTGTATAACATACTTTTGGCACACACTGCACCTACAATCAAGCAAGACACACAGGGGGTTCCTGCTGTCTTGCAATCATGCCTCTTCAGCTTTGCAGAAAGTGCCCACAACCACTGGCACACAAACTGTACAGCAGCAGCAGCACGTGCATCCTTACCCTCGACAAGCTGTTCATGAGCTCCCAAAGCAAAGTGAAATGCACTGCAAATGCCTGCTATACTGTGCATCTCTAAGCTTTCTGTCTCGAGTCAAGGTTCAATTACCCTACAACACTCACGCACCCACATGCATTTGTGTGTCTAGTGGCTCACAATGGTTACATACAAAACACCTTTCCAATTTATGCAGACCCCCTCCTCATGCTAACATTTCAAATATTCTCCCACTGACAAAAACATTATGATTGGCTTCTTTACGGGAGATCTATGAGTAGTCAAATGCAGACTTACTTCCAGATATACTACAGAAGTATAACTCTTCCAATCTTTAACTCCTTTTTTATTTTTATTTATTTTTTTTACATACAGATTGGCTCTATGTGAAAGTGCGGCTATACAAACTATATTTCAACTGTACCGGATGTTTTATCTTTTCATTTGACAATTCACGACTCTGGGGTTGGTATAAGGGCATGTTTTTACTGGTTTTACCCACAGTTTCTGCAGGTGCATTTATTGGGAATTTGCTATGCGGAGTACAGTTGCAGGGAGTTTTATTTCAATGCCTCATCCTTCTTTGCATATATTGGCTGCTCAGATCTTGGATGGTGGTCAATATGACAACACTCTGAGCATTTTAAAATTGCTGAATAAGGTTTGGTATACCTGGACTTAAGTCAAAGACTGTTATGAGCATGTTTCTGTTCACAAACTGTTATGTAGAAAAAAAAACACTAATATTCATGAGAAGTCTCTACTTCTGCAAGGTTCTAGTGCCTCACAAATTCATCTTTGGTGTGCACCAGTTTTGTGGAAAATTTCACTTTTTTGTAATGGGAATAACTTGGAAAACATTTTCATCCACTTCCTAACAGCACCCATGACACGGTTATGTTTTAACTGGTATGGGATACAGTATTTTAATTTAATTTGCAGGACTCAACAGAAGTGTAACTGCATGTTTACAATTGGAAAGTTAAGTATAAAGGAAAATTAAACACTACGACTTGCCCATACCTTGGCTTTACTCCAGAAAAATCTTTATATTTCTGTCAAAGCAGAATAATTCCTGATGTAGAAACATTGTCTTCTTCACTCTGAAACAAACAAAAACAGTGAATATAATAATAAAATCATGCAAATGAAATACACATTGCATGGTGTAACATACAGTTTTCAATGTTCAAACTTTGCTGTGATACAAACTAAAGCTTAAGAATTCCACTATGGTTACTGTGGCAGTCATGCTGTACAGTGCTTGTTATGTACCGTTAGCAAGACTTGATATGATCAAAAAGGTAAAAATCGCCCAAATATAAAACAGCCATCAGTCACCTGAGCTATCCCGAGCCAGAAACAACCAAATAAGTATACATCTAAAATGGAACAACTCAGACTGCTAACAGACTTCTGGTAGAGCCAAAAAACAAATGAAAACTGAATCAACATAAACAATACTGTCAATGTCTGTGAAAAACTATGGAGCACAGACAGCGTACTGATGTAATTCCTTCATGCAACTTAACTACCAGCCAGCCTAAGACAATACTACTGAATGCTGGGAAGCTGGTGACAGTATTACGCAGTGTCAGTAGCTCAGCAGGTACCACATTTACATTTCCCTTTGGTACTGAAGATCAGCAGGCTGTGGGATCTAGTTCCACATTGGGTGACTACAGTGCAGCATCAGGGACACTACACTTCTGAGTGTGCTATCCTTTGGATGAGATGTCAAACACAGGCACCTTTTGCTTGAGTTGCTGGTAGCTCAGGTGGATGTAAAAGGTCCCACACTACTTACCAAAAAGAGCAGGGTCAGTTCCTTAGTGCCCTACTCAAATTTCCTCTAATCAGTATGAATACTACCTCAGCTTACCCTTTAAAAAAGGCCACAGGCATAGTGGGAATAACCTATTAATAAAGAATAAAGTGGTACTGACTTAAGCTTACGGACTTCGAATTTTAGTTCTTTGCTTTGTAGGTTAACTGTTATTATGGGACAGAGAAAAGCACTTGTGCAATACTGCAGACTGTTTCATCTTTTGGGACCCAATAGCCACCAGCAAAAAGATGATAAATGAACAGAAAAGGCACAGTGGGAAAATGCCAATTGTATTTAGGTACTGAAACCCATCCAGCCTACAAACAATATACAATCAAAACAGAAACAGCAAATCATTCTAAAACCTAAATACACAGCAACTTCTTCTTTCGGCTTTTCCCGGTTAGGTGTTAACATAGTGGATCAGCTGTCCGCTCATGACTGGCAGTGGAGTTTTACAGTGTCGAGTTGCCAGCCCGGCGCCCAACCTTCCACAGAAGACACACACATGCATGCACTCACACCTAGGGCCAATTTAGAGGGTCCAATCCACCTACAGAATGTCTTTGGTATGTGGGAGGAAACCGGAGCACCCGGAGGAAACCCACGTGACCACAGGGAGGACATGCGGACTCCGCACAGAAGGCACCCCAGCCAAAATACACAGCAACTAAAACAACTAAAAGAAATCTAGAAACTTGGCACCAGCTCTAGGTACACTTTTTTTGGGTGTATATCAGTTCCGCGAGAATACATTTCAGAGAATACCAAAAGAGCGGCATGTATTAATCGAACCAAGAATAGACCGAACACACTAAACCGCGAAGTTTAAAACATCGGTCATAGTCGGCCAACCCCGCCACCCACTACATACTACCTACCCAAACAAAATAAATAAACCACATACATACACTAACCAAACCCTATTCCTAACCCTAAAGTAAAGCACCAAAACCCAACTTCTAACCCTATACTAAACCACATACACAACTATCTATGCACTATCCTTAACCCCTCCCTAACCCTAAGGTCCATAACTACCGCACACTTCCCCTATGGAGATATACCCTAACAAAATAAATAATACACATAAATACATTTAACAAAACCCTGCTACTAACACTACACTAAATCTTACATACATTCCCTATCTATACACTTACCTTAACCTGCACCCTACCCTAAGGTCCATAACTATCACACACTTACCTTACGGAGCTATACCGCAGATGGGCCAACCAAAACACTTCGACCATTCAGATTTCGCTGTTTTGGACGTTCGGCATTTACGTAGTTCGCACAATACGTGTCGATCATTTCATATTCACAGAAATGGTGTTTCAATCGTCTGATACATACTTCCTGTTTTCTACTGCATATGACTTCAAAAGCTACTGCTAATCCTTTACCAGGAGTTGCCCAAAACAAGATCGCCCCATCCCCAAATCAGGAGAGCAGGCATCAGCTACTCAGTCCTCTCTCCCCTAGGTATCCCAACTGGCACCTAAGCTACTAAATGATCTACTTAACTGGTTAACATGGCACTCCTCCATGCCAGAAAACTGGTTACAACCTTCTAAAAAGGCATCATAAAAATGAACTACAACATACTCAATGCTGGGAAAGTAGTGAATTTCACAGGTTAAGTGCAGCAGAGAAAGGTGAGCCTTAAAGGTCCTACGATCCTTGGTGTTACCAACAGTGGTACAAGACTGTAATCCAACTAACCTGCCAGCTATACTTCTAACTTCAACTTAAATACAAAGGTATTCTTCACCACTATTAGTATAGTAAAAAAAGGAAAGATAAAATAATAAACATTCACAGAGATCTGGTTTATTTCTTTATGAGTGTTTTTGCTGTAAATAGACATTATAAGGTGTTACACAAATACAAGAACGATAGCCAGGGTTTTTTTTTTTTTTTTTTTTTTTTTTTAAACAACTTCACTGAATCAGCACAACTGAAATGATGGTAGGCACAGAGAACCAAGAACTCTTTTAGTCTCAATATTTTAAAAGCCAAGCAAGCCATTAATGACAGCCAGTGAAGGTAAGCAAGGGGTTGTACAAGTGGGGTTAAGTGTGATAGCTGCAACAGCTTCTAGGTGGGCAAGACTAAATGGAAACTGTTGCAACAAATCTACAAACAGACCTATGCCACTAAGACCACGTTAATTAACAATGCACTGCATAATCATTTGATGCTTTGTGCACCATGAGACTCTTCTTTGTCACTGAAGTGGCCAGACTATAAAAGGGAAGAGATTTTAATAAAGATCTGGAGCTGAAGTCACACTGTTAAATAAAACAGAATGCAAGACATTTTCCGGGAGTCTATGGAAACACAAATCTCAAAAGTACATTAAGTATGCAATAAGGCATAAAGAGGTTTGCATGGTACAGATGTTATCGTATGCCCACAGGTGTTGTGAAGCACAGGTCCAAAGGACGAGTGCCTTACAATACTTGCATGTGTGGTAACACCAGCACTATGCATACTCTATGCCTTCATGCACTTTTAACACGGGCATCTGTATGTTTTTTTTTTTTGCAGTCTGAATTTCACATTCTGTAGTTTATGTACAACTGTATGACTTACAGTACACTTTAATGTAAAAAGTTCATCTGCCCAGTTTAAATACTTGTCTTGCAGGGTTTTAACATTGTGGAATTTTGGTATAAAGAAGTCATGTATGGGACCCTTCTGTTAAACTATTGCAGGCCAATTTTTAAAAGGGCACTAGCACTACATAGCACCTTAACTTATGCTGGCAGGTGAACAAGTCCAAATGATGAAACTTATAAATCAGCGACACAATGCTTCACAACCATGAATACTGTTTTCCAGACCACATAGCCTCTGAAATAATCCCAAGAGTAATGACTCTGGTGGTAACTAAAAGAAGTCAAGCACAGAAATACAAGGTAGTAATATTACATCCCTCCTACCCTCCTCCTCTGCTTGGAGATCCAAGCAGTAAAACTATTTTTAGTACTTTTAATTTTATATACAGATCAGGCATATTTTTATCAACCAGAGGAAAAAAGTACAGTTGTGTACCTACCATAAATGTAGATGTTAGAGTGTATTCACTGTTGCAGTCATTACTCTTGGGTTATCCTGCTGGCAGGCTACCCTCAGTCGGCCAGAATTCCAAAGTCTAGGTCCGGCGTCGGTTGCTGTCGCCTCTTCCCTGACGTCAGTGCGCCAGGGGTATAAAAGATGCAGCCAACGCCATTTTCTTCAGTTTTTTCTTGCCCCAGATGCCAGGTGCCCACAAATTGGTAGGCTGAAAAATATGCCAATAAAAATGCATGTAGAAAAATAACATTCCCTTCATCTACAAGCAAATACACCAAAAAGGTTGTATAGGATAGAGAAGTGCAGATGAGTCCCAGCAAAGAAAAGGGGGATGGTGGGTGGGTAACCTGGACTGCAACAGTGAATACACTCGAACATCTACATTTATGATAGGTACACAACTATACTATATTCGTTGTGTTTCATTGTTGCAGTCATTACTCTTGGGTTGAATCCCAAAGCTGAGGAAGGGGAGGCTGGGCTAAATAGGATTAGGAGAGGCTATGAGGCCCTGTAGAACAGCAGTGGCAAAACCTGCTCTGGAGTTAGAGGAAAGTGGTAAGTGGTAGTGCTTTGTGAGGGTGTGCACTGAACTCCCAGTTGCAGCCTCTAAGATATCTTTGGTTGGTACTCCTCTGAGGAAGACTGCTGAAGTGGCTGCTGCTCTGGTGGAATGAGGCCTAATGCCCTTAGGCACTGATTTGCCATATTGTGAATAGCAGAAATGGATGCAATGGCCTATCCATTTAGAAATAGTCTGTTTTGAGATAGCCTTTCCTTGTGATCCTGCAGCATATGACACTAAAAGTTGCTCAGTCTTTCTGAAAGCTTTAGTTCTGTCCAAGTAGAAGCGTAACTGCCTGTGTATGTCCAAAGAATGCAGAATTTTCTCACCCTAGTTCTGTGCATTTGGATAAAAGGTAGGCAAGTGAATGGTTTGGTTGAGGGCCAAACAGGACACCACCTTAGGCATAAAAGTAGGGTTTGTCTTCGGAGAAACCCTGTCTGGATGGAAAATGATGAAAGGTTCCACAGCCATGAGTGCTTGTAACTCTGAGACTCGCCTTGCAGAGGTTATTGCTAGGAGCAGAGCTGTTTTCCAGGATAAGAATTTTATATCTGCTGTTGACGCTGGCTCGAAAGGAGGCAGTGTGACTTTTTCCAAAACATAATTGAGGTCCCAGGCCGAAATTGGTGCTCTCCTTGGAGGCCTAATGTTTTTGGCCCCTCTGAGGTACTGCCTTATTAAAGGATGAGAAAAGATAGGTGGTTCCGTATTGTAATGGGCTGAAATGGCAGAGGCATGAATCTTAATTGATGAGAAAGAAAGGCCATTGTTCAGCATCTCAGTTAGGTATTGTAAAATCTGAGGGATATTTGGTACACACGTGTCAATGCCTTGTTCCTGGTTCCAAGCACAGAATCTCTTCCATTTTTCTGCATAAGATTTTCTGGAACTGGGCCTCCTGGCCTCTAAGATAACATCCATAACAGCTTTTGAAAGAGGAGTGTTCTGAATGGCTACATTATCCACCATGCTGCCAGATTTAAGGTCCTGAGTTGGCTGTGCAGGATCTGATTGTTTTGTTGGGTCAGCAAGTGAGAAGTTTGAGGCAAAATCCATGCTGGACCTTGAGACAACTCTTTAGGATTGGGTACCAGTGCTGGAGTGGCCAGTCTGGTGCAATCAGTATCATTTTTGGCTTCTCTTGTCTGAGCTTTAGGAGTACCCTGGGAAGGAGAGGCAGTGGGGGAAAAGCATATACTGTTAGATTGTTTCAGCTGAAGGATAGGGCATCCACTTTCCATGCTTGCTTGTGATAAATCCTTGTGCAAAATCTCTGCAATTGGCTGTTGTGAGGGGAGGCAAATAGATCTATGTCTGGGCATCCCCATTTCCTTATTATCATGCTGAAGACTTGTGGATCCAGTTTCCATTTGTGGGGATCCATGAAGTTTCTGCTTAGTTCGTCTGCCAGAGTATTTGTTTTTCCTGGCAGGAATTGTGCATGCAGGTGAACTTGAAAAGCCAATGCTGTGTCCCATAAGGTCATTGCTTGTCTGCAGAGGGGGTAGGAATGTGTACCTCCCTGCTTGTTTATGTACCACATGACCATAGTGTTGTCTGTCTTTATCAGTAACTGTCCTGGATGAAGCAGGTCCTTGAAAGCTGTCAGGGCATTTTGAACAGCTAGTATCTCTTTTTGATTGATGTGAAGATGCATCTGGTTAGCAGGCCATGTGCCCTGAATACATTTTCCTGCCATATAGGCCCCCCAGGCATAATCTGATGCATCAGTTGTCAGTGTCTGTCTGGCTGTGGTTAAACTGAATGGCAGACCCTTGTTCTGGTGATAGGCTTCTGCCCACCATCGAAACTCCTGTTGCAGGCAGGGAAATGAGTGCAATTACTGTCTCCAGGCTGTGGCAATGCTGAGTCCAAACATTTTTTAGATACCATTGTAGTTTCCTCATATTCAGTCTGGCATATGGAATTAGTAGAATGCAGGATGCCATGAAACCCAAGGCCTGCAGGATTTTCCTTGCAGATAAGTGGGTTTTTGTTGCCAATTTCTTGAAGTAAGTAGTCCGTTGTTTTTGTTTGTCTGGCGTGAGATAAGCCATCTGGGCAGTTGTATTTAAGCTTGCACCCAGGAATATTATCTCTTGAGGGGGCACTAGTTTTGATTTCTTTTCGTTTACTGTGTACCCTAGGCCATTTAGCAATCTTTTTACAAACGCCAGATGCTTTAGAAGAATGTCTTTGTTCTCTGCTTGAATGAGGCAGTCGTCCAAGTAGGGATATATTTGAATTCCTTTTTGTCTGCAAAACGCAATTACTGGTGCCAGGCATTTTGTGAAGACCCTGGGCGCAGTAGATAAGCCAAAGGGCAGTGCAGAGAATTGGTACTGCATTGAGCCAGCTATGAATCTGAGGTACCTTCTGCAAGATTGTCTGATTGGGACATGCAGGTATGCCTCAATTCCAAAGTTACGAGCCAAGCCTTCTTGCCCAGCATGGGCAGTAGCTGCTGTAGAGTCAACATCTTGAATTTTGGAACTTCCAGAAACGTATTTAGTATAGACAGGTTCAGTATTGGTCTCCAGGTTTTGTCCTTTTTGGGTACTAGGGAAAGTCTGGAGTAAAATCCTTGCCCCTGCTCTTCTTTTGGTACTTGCTGAATGGCCATCATGTCCATGAGGGCTGTAATTTGTTTCTATGCCTCTGCCCAATGATTGTGTGGCAGGTCTGGCATACCTTTTGACCTTGGTAGAGTGTGAAAATGGAATCTGTAGCCTTGGGACACTATGTTCAGGACCCATTTATCTTGGGTAACCATTTGCCAATTTGATGAAAAGAGTGCTAGTTTCCCCCTAAGGGGGCTGCCAAAAGAAAAGTGCTTGGATCTGGTAGAGGAAAGTCATTGGGACTGTTTCCTGTAAGGTTGTGGTTTATCTTCTCTGCTTTTGGAGGCAGGAGCACCCCATTGTTTAGGCCTGTATGAGCCTTGGGACTGAGATATGCCTCTGGGACGCCTGTATCTGCCTCTTTGTGGTCTGTCTGACACTGGAAAGGACCAATTTTTAGAAGGCCAGTTCCTGCTAAACCTGGGTGGCTGTACCTGTAAGAAATCCTTGACTGTCTGCATGGATTTTGCTTTATCCTCCATTTTTTCAACACCTCTTCTGCTTTAGTACCAAACAAAGTATCATGCTGTAATGGTGCATCTAATAATTTTGCTTTAACATGATCAGGCAGATTCTGTTCCTTTAACCAAGCATGCCTTCTAATAACAGCACCTGTAACAGCGGCCCTGCAAGAGGCCTCCAGTGAATCATAACCACATTGCAAAGTATGCTTTCCCACTTGTTCAGCTGCATGCAATAAATCCTGCAATTCCTTGTTTTCTGAACATTCAGTATTTGTCAACAATTTCTGTTTAAGCAGTGACATTAAATATTGCTGATATTTAAGCATATGAAACTGATAATTTAAAGCCCTTACAGCCAGGGTAGCAGATGTGTAGACTTTTTTCCCCCATCTGTCTAGAGCCCTAGAATCCCTATCAGAGGGGACAAGGTTTTTTGCAGTAGAAGCTTTAACCCCTTTGGAACCGAGATATAGTTTCTGGGTCAGCAGCGGGGTTTTTATATAGGAATGTATGAGAATCAGGGACCCTGTAAGTATCTGTCTGGCTTAGCAGGTGCAGGGGGTAAAGAGCCAGGGGACAGGTCGGCCTCTGAAAATACATCATCTACAATGTCTAGAACAGGTGGAATAGCAAGGGGTCTGTGCTGAGGAAGTAGCAGAAAGTCTCTGAGCCTTTTCTTAGATTCAGAATAATCTTGGCTCTCCCAGTGGAAATGCACCCTCATGGTATGCAGGGTTTCCCCAAAAGAATAATCCTCAGGAGGAGAGGCTGAAGGAATGGATTCTTCAGCATCAGAATCCTCATAGGGAAGCATGGAGTAATCCTGTTTAGAAGAGGAATCAGAGGAAATAGAAACCTGATCAGAAGAATAGTACAGTTTTGTACCTACCATAAATGTAGGTGTTCGAGTGCTAATACAGCTGCAGTCATAACAGATGGGTTCTCCTGCTGTCAGGCAGGTCCTCGATCGGCCGAATTCCAAAGTCTAGGTCCGGCGTCGGTTGTTGTCGCTTCTTCCCTGACGTCAGTGTGACAGGGGTATAAAAGAACCAGCCGACGCCATTTTCTTCAGTTTTTCTTGCCCCAGATGTCAGGTGCCTCCAGAAGGAAGGCAATACATAAAATTATGTAATAATGCAATGCAATATAATCAAAAATCAGTAGTTGCAAGCAAATACACCATAAAAGTAAACCCCTAGAGGGGAAGGAGGGAGGGAAACCTGGACTGCAGCTGTATTAGCACTCAAACATCTACATTTATGGTAGGTACAAAACTGTACTATGTTCATCGTGCATACAGCTGCAGTCATAACAGATGGGTAGAATCCCAAAGCTAAGAAAGGGGTGGTAGGCACTAGGTGGAACTAGGAGGAGCCAAAATGCCCTGCAAGACTGCAGTGGCAAAGCCTGCTCTAGATTTGGAGTATAATGGTAGGTTGTAGTGCTTGGAGAAGGTATGCACAGAACTCCAAGTGGCTGCTTCCAAAATATCCTTGGTAGGTACTCCTCTGAGGAAGGCTGCAGAGGTGGCTGTGGCCCTGGTGGAATGGGTTCTAATGCCTGTAGGTACAGTTTTGCCATGAAAAGAATAGCAAAAGCGTATGCAATGTGCTACCATTTTGAGATTGTCTGTTTGGAAATTGGCTTTCCTTGAACTCCTACCGCATAGGCCACAAAGAGCTGTTCTGCTTTTCTGAAAGGCTTTGTTCTGTCCAAATAATAACGCAGTTGTCTGTGGATGTCCAAGGAATGTATTAATCTCTCCCCCTAGTTTTGAGGATTAGGATAAAAAGTAGGTAAATGTATGGCCTGATTTAAAGCTACCCTGGATACCACTTTAGGCATAAAGGACGGGTTGGTTCGTAAGGAAACTCTGTCCTGATGGAAGATGATAAATGGCTGGACAGCCAAGAGAGCCTGTAGTTCTGAAACTCTACGAGCTGAAGTGATAGCCAGAAGGAAAGCTGTTTTCCAGGACAAATATTGCAAATCTGATGAGGCAGCTGGCTCAAAAGGAGGCAAGGTCAGTTTTTCCAGAATGAAATTAAGATCCCAAGCAGGTATTGGTTGTTTCCTTGGAGGTCTTAAATTCTTAGCCCCTCTGAGGAAGTGTCTTAAGAGAGGGTGAGAGAATAAAGGTGGATCAGTGTTGTATTCTGCAGAAATGGCTGAGGCATGGATTTTGATGGAGGAGAACGAAAGTCCACTGCTTAGCAGTTCCACCAAATATTGTAGTATTTGAGGTAAATTCAGTTTTCCAGGGTCCTGGCCCTTTTTCTCATTCCAGACACAAAAACGTTTCCATTTTATGAGTAAGCTTTTCTAGTTGATGGCCTTCTGGCCTCCAAAATGACATCCTGCACCTCCTTGGAGAGTAGGGCCTGCTGTGATGCTAAGGAATCTTCCATGCGGCTAGATTGATTGTTTTTAGCTAACGGTGAAGAGTTTTGAAGCTGTGCTGAGTCAGAAGAAGAGGCATTAGAGGCAGGGTCCATGGTGGGGAATGCGTCAGGCTCCTCAGGAGTGGGTACCAGTGTTGCCTTGGCCAGTCCGGAGCAATGAGGATCATCTTTGGTCTGTCTGTTCTGGTCTTCAACAGGACTTTGGGCAGCAGAGGAAGGGGCGGGAAGGCATAAACTGTCATTGATGTCCAACTGAAAGAAAGAGAGAGCATCCACTCTCCAGGCCTTTGGATGGAAGATCCTTGAGCAGAATTTTGTCAATTGATGATTTTTGTGGGAGGTAAAGAGATCTATGTCTGGCCTTCCCCATTCTTGGATTATTTCTGTAAAAACTTTTGGATGCAACTTCCATTCGTGTGGATCTGTCATATTCCTGCTTAGGTTGTCTGCCAGCATGTTTTCCTTGCCTGGCAAGTACTGTGCTTGTAGTTCCATTTGTAAGTCCATGGCCATGTTCCAAAGTGACATGGCCAGTCTGCATAGGGGATAAGAATGTGTTCCTCCCTGCTTGTTTATGTACCACATAACTGTGGTGTTGTCCATTCTTATCAATAGTTGACCTGGTTGTAGAAGGTCCTTGAAAGCTATAATAGCATTTATTACTGCTAGCATTTCTTTTTGATTGATGTGAAGGTGCTTTTCTTTTTGGAACCATTTGCCCTGAATGCACCGGTCTGTCATGTGCGCCCCCCAGGCGTAGTCCGAGGCGTCTGTTGTGATGACTTGATTTGCTTGAGGCTTGCTGAATGGAAGACCTGTGTTTGTTTGACACGCTTGAGCCCGCCACAGAAATTCCTTTTGCAGACATGGAATTAGTGGTATTATTGTTTCCAAACTGTGGCTGTGTTGAGACCATATGTTTTTTAGGTACCATTGTAGTTTTCTCATATGCAGCTTTGCACATGGGATTAGTAGGATGCAAGATGCCATGAATCCCAGAGCCTGCAGGATTTTCCTTGCAGTCAGCCTGGTGCAATTTGCCAGTGTTCTGAAGTATTGAATTAGTTGCCCCTGCTTCTCTGGCGTGAGGTAGGCCATCTGGGTGTTTGTGTCCAAATTGGCACCCAGGAAAATTATCTTCCGAGAGGGTATTGGCCTTGATTTCTCTTTGTTGACTGTGTATCCCAGAAAGTTTAATAACATTATTACATAAGCCAGATGTTTCAGAAGAATGTGCTTGCTGTCCTCTTGGTTCAGGCAGTCGTCCAAATAAGGGTATATTTTTATCCCTTGAACTCTGCAGTAGGCAATTACTGATGCCAGGCATTTCGTGAATACTCTGGGCGCAGTAGATAAGCCAAAGGGCAATGCAGAGAATTGATAATGGGTTGAACCTGCAAGAAATCTGAGGTATCTTCTGCAATTTTGTCTGATTGGGACATGCAGGTATGCCTCCTTGAGGTCCAATGTTACCAGCCAAGACTCCTTGCCCAGCATGGGAAGAAGTTGCTGTAGAGTGAGCATCTTGAATTTTGAGTGCAGTAGGAATGTGTTTAGGATGGAAAGATCCAAAATAGGTCTCCAATCTTTTCCCTTCCTTGGCACCAGAAATAGCCTGGAATAAAAACCTTGACCTTGTTCGTGTGTAGGTACCTCTTGAATAGCTTTCATGTTTATGAGATCTGAAATTTGCCTTTGTGCCTTTGCCCTTTGATTGTGTGGCAGGTTTGGCATGCCTCTCATTTTTGGAAGGGTATGAAAATGGAATTTGTAGCCTCTGTTTATAATGTCCAGGATCCATTTGTCCTTTGTGACAACATGCCAATTTTTTGAAAATAGTGCCAGCTTTCCTCCTAAGGGGGCTGCCATTTGAGACCTGGTTGGCATTCAAAGGGGAAAGTCATTGGGTTTGCTTTCCGAAAGATTGTGAGTTGTCCTCACCACCTCTTTGTGTAGGAGCTTGCCATTGTCTGCCTCTATACGATCCTTGTGATTGTCCTCTGCCCCTCGGGCGCCTGTATCTGCCTCTTTGGGGTCCGTCTGTGGCAGGAAAGGACCAGTTTTTGGAAGGCCAATTTCTACTAAAACGTGGGGGTTGAACCTGCAGAAATTCTTTCACAGTTTGCATTGATTTAGCCTTTTCCTCCATTTTCCGTAATACTTCCTCAGCATTAGCCCCAAATAGTACATCCTTTTGAAGAGGGGCATCTAGTAATTTAGCTTTGACATGATCAGGCAAGGCTTGTTCCTTGAGCCAGGCATGCCTACGTATGACTGAGCCTGTAACAGCAGCTCTACATGAGGCCTCTAGAGCATCAAAACCACATTGTAAGGTATGTTTACCCACTTGTTCTGCACTATGCATCAAATCCTGCAACTCCTTCAAGTCTGGTTGTTCAGGTTGTGACATTTTACTTTTCAATTGTGATAACAAAAACTGTTGGTATTTTAGCATATGAAACTGACAGTTTAAGGCCCTCATGGATAAGGTAGCAGAGGTGTATACCTTTTTTCCCCACCTTTCTAAGGATCTGGAATCTCTCTCGGAAGGCAATGGATTTTTGGCAATGGAAGCCTTAACTCCCTTGGGCCCTTGTGAGATGGTTTCTAGGTCAGCAGCATGGCTTTTGTATAGAAATTGGTGTGAATCAGGAACCCTGTAGTACCGGTCAGGCTTAACTGGAGCTGGAGGTAGAGAGTCCGGGTTAAGGCAGGCCTCCGAGTAAACATCATCTAAGATGTCCAATACAGGAGGTATAGCCAGAGGCCTGTGCTGGGGTAACAAAAGAAATTCCCTGAGCCTTTTCTTGGAATCTGAATAATCCTGGCCTTCCCAGTGGAAGTGTTCCCTTAAGGTATGCAAAGTTTCCCCAAATGAGTAATCCTCAGGGGGGGATACAGAAGGAATAGACTCCTCTGCATCAGAGTCTTCAAAAGGGGAGTAAGACTGTTCCTGATCATCAGAGTGTTCTGAAATAATGCAGCCCTGATCAGAGGAGGGGGAATCTTCCTCCACTCTGGGCCATTTGTCCGGAGGTGGCTTAGAACCTCTGATTAGAGTAATTAAATCCTCAGCCATTTTAAGCATCTGTTTCTTAGGCATGGGGCCTGGAGATGGGCCCAGTGTAGCTGGTCTCTTAGAGTGCATGGATGCTTTAGACTTGGTGAAAGCCTTGATGGAGAAAGAAGAGGAAGGTCTGAAGACACCTTGAGTGGAGGTGGACCTGTCCACATTCTGTGTTTCAATGCCAAGAGTGGCGTCGGTATCTGTAGTCGGGGTGTGGGCCAAGGAGCCTGCGACCTCGGGTACAGGAGACACCGCCAAAGATGTGTCGTTGGTAATCAGGGGCTGCATAGGCACCTCGCTGAGAACCGGACCATGTGGAGTTGGCTTTGGCGTGGTGTCGGTAGAGGCCGCGGACCTCGAGTGTCGGTCCTTGTCTTTGCGTTTTTAGACAAAACCGAGTCGGAGTATCCGGCGACATAGTACAGTTAAATGCTTTCCCAAAAATGCTGGGCTTAACTCACCGATGCTTAATAGTGCGTTTGTTGAATGTAGCACAAAAGCGACAGACCGAGACGTCGTGGTCTGGGCCTAAGCAAGGAATACAGAGGGAATGGAAATCCTTATGCGGTATTTGCTTCCCACAAGAAATACAATTATTAACTTTGTCTGACATCGGTCTGAGGCAAGAAAGTTTCCAACGGGGTACTTAGCTTTTAAGAAGACTTCGGTTTCCAAATTTTCGTAATCTCAGGAGCTGGCCTACCGGCACTTGCGAACTGCTTCTGCTTCGGGCACCGCACGGCAAGAAAGACTGAAGAAAATGGCGTCGGCTGGTTCTTTTATACCCCTGTCGCATTGACATCAGGGAAGAAGCGACAACAACCGACGCCGGACCTAGACTTTGGAATTCGGCCGACCGAGGACCCGCCTGATGGCAGGAGAACCCATCTGTTATGACTGCAGCTGTATGCACGATGAACATCATACTCTGTCTCTTGCCTAGGCCTCTTATCAGGAGGGGGATGGGAGCCCCTGATCAAAGTAATTAGGTCTTCGGCCATTTTGAGCATCTGTTTTTTAGGCATGGAAGTCTGAGTAGGAGAATGCTGTATTTATTTCTTTGTCTTTAGAGCTGCTTTAGTCTTTGAAGCTGAAGATGGCTTAACATACAGTTGTGTAATTCTGAAGACACCCTCACAAGCCGATGCCTGCTCAGCGGCTCCGGACCCATCTGAGGGAATGATTTCCGAGTGTCCAATACCTTGGGTATCCAGAGGACCAGTCGGCTCCACGTGGGAGTCAGAAGCGGCCTGGGGCTCTGAGGTAAGCGGGCGCCAGGGGCTGCGAAAGCGCCTCACTGAGAACCGGCGACTGGCCTAGCAGAGCCCTCGTCACTGGTTTTGGACCTCGGATGCCTATCCTTTTCCTTGTCCTTGCATTTTTTGTAAACTCCGGTTATCGGCTGGTCCGACGGCATTATATAATTAAATCTTCGGTCAAAGTAATGAAATGCAAAATCGAACAGACGCTTAATAGTGCGTTGGTTAAATCTAGCACAAAACCGACAGCTAGCAACGTTGTGATCAGGACCTAGGCAAGGAATACAGTAAGAGTGAAAATCCTTATGAGGTATTTGCTTCCCACAAGAAATACAATTGTTAACTTTTTCTGACATCGGTCTGGAGCAAGAAAAAAGTTCCCCAATGGGGTACTTAGCTTTAATGAAGACTTCGGTTCTGAAATTCAGATTTGAAAATCTCAGGAGTTGGCCGACCGGCACTTGTGAACTGCTTTTGCTTCGGGCACCGCGAGGCAAGAAAGACTGAAGAAAATGGCATCGGCTGCATCTTTTATTCCCCTGGCGCACTGACGTCAGGGAAGAGGCGACAGCAACCGACGCCGGACCTAGACTTTGGAATTCTGGCCGACTGGGGGTAGCCTGCCAGCAAGATAACCCAAAAGTATTGACTAACAGTGAAACATGATGAACATCTGTACACAATTAATACAGAGAAGTACTTTACCTGGGTGAAGACAGAAATAGTTGTGTGGTATATACTCATCCTCCCAATAGAACAAAACAGTTTACAATTACCTAATTTGAAGGGATGCTTTAGAGCGACACAGTTAAGGCTCACATACGTAACACAAGCAAATGGTATAATTCAAAGTGGAAATGGACGGTGATGAAGGGGGGAGTTAAGAAATGACAGAGTGGAATTTTGGATACAGATCCTTGAGGAAAACAACTACACAGAATATTATATTCATAAAACTGCAGAAAGTATAAGCCAACACAGGAATGAAGAAAGGATGCCAGGGCACTTCTACGGGCTAGGCTTGTAAAGGCTCCAAGGCCATTAGCCTAGTACACACCTATGAACCCATGAAATTTTGCCAACAGGGATGAGTCCAAGTAGGGCTACAGAAAACAGGCAAGGGGGCTAGAACTTACTACAGAAAACTGGAAAAGGAACCAACGTATTGGCAGCAAATAACCAGACAAGGAATGTTAATAGAGTGGGATAAGGCCAAAAAGTCATTTGAACTGCAGGTTAGAGACTGTATTCCTCACCAGGAATTGATATCAGAGTATAGAAAAAAGATAGGGATAGGGGAGTCCTAAGCAGAAAAACCTGCTCTAGTAGAGTCATTGTAATTTTACTTTCTACTTCATTTGATTTCAGTAGTGTGCTCCTATTCACACGCTGCCTAGGTATGGTCGGTTAACATTGTTTGCTCTGGTGTAGTTTTTAGTTGAATCTAGGAGAAAAGAACCTGCTGTGAAAAGGAGGACAATTAGTAGGGCATATAAAATATTTCATGACAACTACAAGAATCAATCAGAGGAGGATAGAAAAAAAGTACAGTTGTGTACACTTACCATAAATGTAGATGTTTGAGTCTATTCATTGTTGCAGTCATTACATTTGGGTAATCTGCTGGCAGGTTGCCCTCAGTCGGCCTGATTAACAAAGTCTTGGGTCCTGCATCAGTTGCTGTCCCTTCTTCCATGACACAGGTTGTCAGGGGTATAAAACATGCCATTACATCAGTTTTTCTTGCCCCAGATGTCAGGTGCCTCCCAAATGGGGAGCCAAATATAAGTAATTAAAAACACAAAAATATACCTCCAAACAAAAGCAAATACACCAAAAAGGCTTTTAAGCATAGTAAAGGAAAGCAGAGGTATACTAAGAGAAAAACAGGGGGTTGGAGGGTGGGTAAAGTACAGTTTTGTACCTACCATAAATGTAGATGTTCAGAGTGTTCACCCTGCTGCAGTCATCACACTTGGGTTATCCTGCCATCAGGCGGTCCCGCAGTCGGCCCGAGTTCCAAAGTCTTGGTCCGGTGTCGGTTGCCGTCGCTTCTTCCCTGACGTCAGTGCGCCAGGGGTATATAAGAGGCATCAGACGCCATTTTCTTCAGTTTTTCTTGCCCCAGATGTCAGGTGCCCCCAATAGGTAGGCAATACATATTGCTATATAAAAATATATATGTAAAAATAAAACAATACCTTTAGTCACAAGCAAATACACCACAGAGGTTGTATAGGATAGAAAGGTATGGGTAAATCCAACTAGTTCAGAGGGGATGGAGGGAGGGTAACCTGGATTGCAGCAGGGTGAACACTCGAACATCTACATTTATGGTAGGTACAAACCTGTGCTATGTTCATCGTGTTACCCTGCTGCAGTCATCACACTTGTGTTGAATCCCAAAGCTAAGGATGGGTGGTGGAGTTAAACAGGGTTAGAGGAAGCTAGTAGGCCCTGCAAAACTGCAGTGGCAAAGCCAGCCCTAGTCTTGGAATATAGAGGTAAGTGATGGTGTTTGGTGAAGGTGTGCACTGAACTCCAAGTTGCAGCTTCCAGAATATCCTTGGTTGGCACCCCCCTGAGAAAGGCTGCTGATATAGCTATAGCCCTGGTGGAGTGGGGCCTAATGATAGCAGGTTCCCATGATGCGTGCAGCAGAAACGTATGCAATGTCCTATCCATTTTGAAATGGTCTGTTTTGAGATAGCTTTTCCTTGTGATCCTGCAGCATAGGCTACAAAGAGCTGCTCAGAGTTTCTGAAAGACTTAGTTTTATCCAAGTAGTAACGTAATTGTCTGTGAATGTCCAAAGAGTGCAGGAGTCTTTCTCCTTTGTTCTGGGGATTTGGAAAAAAGTTGGGCAAATGAATGTTTGGTTTAGGGCCATACTGGATACCACCTTTGGCATAAAGGAAGGGTTAGTTCGTAGAGAGACTCTGTCTTGATGAAAAATGAGGAAAGGCTCCACTGCCATTAGTGCCTGTAGCTCAGAGACTCTTCTAGCTGAAGTTATTGCTAGCAGCAGGGCAGTTTTCCATGAAAGAAACTTTAAAGCAGCTGAGAAAGCTGGTTCAAAGGGCAGCAGTGTAAGCTTTTCTAGAACAAAGTTGAGATCCCAAGTAGGTGTTGGTGCTGTCTTGGGCGGTCTTATGTTCTTAGCCCCTCTGAGGTACTGTCTTAGGAGTGGATGTGAAAATAAAGGAGGATCCGTGTTGTAATGAGCTGAAATTGCTGAAGCGTGGATCTTAATAGATGAAAAGGAAAGTCCTTTGTGCAACATCTCAGTTAAACATTGTAGAATTTGAGGAATGTTTGGATCCAGGGGATTTTGGCCTTTAGCCTGGTTCCAGGCGCAAAATTTTTTCCATTTGTCTGAATAGATTTTCCTGGTGCTGGGCCTCCTGGCCTCCAGAATGACATCCAGTACAGCTCTGGATAGAGGTGTTGGTTGATTGTTTAGGTAATTTGCCATGCAGCCAGGTTTAATGTCTTGAGCTGGCTGTGTAGAATTTGATTGTCTCGCTGGGTGAGCAGGTGAGGAATTTGTGGTAAAATCCATGGTGGGCCGTGGGCCATGTTCATTAGAATTGGATACCAATGATGGCGTGGCCAGTCTGGTGCAATGAGCATCATTTGTGGCCTCTCTAATCTGACTCTCAAGCAGCAACTTTGCTAGAAGAGGCAGTGGAGGAAAGGCATACACTGTTAATGTTTTCCAACTGAATGAGAGGACGTCCACTTTCCAGGTTTCTGGGTGGAATGTCCTTGTGCAAAATTTTTTAAGTTGGTAGTTTTGGGGGTTGGCAAACAGATTTATGTCTGGGCGTCCCGATTTTTGAGTTATCATTGCAAATACTTGTGGATCCAGTTGCCACTCGTGGGGATCCATGATGTTTCTGCTGAGGTCGTCTGCCAATATGTTTTTCTTTCCTGGCAGGAATTGTGCTTGTAGTTGAACTTGGTAAGACAGTGCTGTGTTCCACAAGGTCATTGCTTGCCTGCATAGAGGGTAGGAATGTGTGCCCCCACGCTTGTTGATGTACCACATTACTGTGGTATTGTCAGTCTTTATCATTAGTTGTCCTGGGTGTAAGAGGTCCTTGAAAGCTGTTAGGGGATTCTGTACTGCTAGCATTTCCTTTTGATTGATATGCAGATGCCTTTGATCTGTAGTCTATTTGCCCTGAATGCACTGTCCTGCCATGTGTGCTCTCCAGGCATAGTCTGATGCATCTGTTGTTATAGTTTGCCTGGCTATGGGTAATGTGAAAGGCTGACCCTTGTTGAGGTGACATGCCTGTGCCCACCATAGAAACTCCTGTTGAAGGCAGGGAATGAGTGGTATCATTGTTTCCAAGCTGTGGCTGTGCTGAGTCCATACACTTTTCAGCTACCATTGTAACTTCCTCATATGCAGTTTTGCAAATGGTATTAGTAGTATGCAAGATGCCATGAATCCCAAGGCCTGCAGAATTTTTCTTGCAGGGAGTTGGGTCGTTTTGTTGCCATTATTTTGAAGTATTGAGTCAGCTGTTGTTGCTTGTCTGGCGTGAGATAAGCCATCTGGGCCATTGTATTCAAGCTGGCACCCAGGATTATTATGTTTTGTGAGGGCACTAGTTTTGATTTCTTTTCGTTTACTGTGTACCCTAGGCAACTTAGAAGGTGTTTGACAAATGCCAGATGTTTTAAAAGAATGTCCTTGCTTTCTGCTTGAATAAGGTAGTCGTACAGGTATGGGTATATTTGAATTCTTCTTTGTCTGCAGTATGCAATTACTGGTGCCAGGCATTTTGTGAAGACCCCGGGCGCAGTAGATAAGCCAAAGGGCAGTGCAGAGAATTGATAATGGGTTGAACCTGCAATGAAGTGGAGGTATCTTCTGCAATTTTGTCTGATAGGGACATGCAGGTATGCCTCCTTGAGATCCAACGTTACTAGCCAAGCCTTCTTGCCCAGCATGGGAAGAAGCTGCTGTAGTGTTAGCATCTTGAATTGGTACTTGCAGATAGGTGTTCAGAACTGAGAGATCCAGAATGGGTCTCCATGCTTTGTCCTTTCTGGGGACTAGAAAGAGTCTTGAGTAAAATCCTTGTCCTTACTCCTGTTTAAGTACCTGTTGAATGGCTCTCATGTCCAGGAGAGCTGTAATTTGTTTTTGTGCCTCTGCCCATTGGTTTGGTGGCAGGTTTGGCATTCCTTTTATCCTTGGCAAGTTATGAAAGTGGAATCTGTATCCTTGTGAGACAATGTTTAGGACACATTTGTCTTTTGTGATGATGTGCCAGTTGTCTGCAAAAAGTGCTAATTTTCCTCCCAAGGGAGCTGCCAAGAGAGATTTGCTTGGTAGTTGGAGGGTTGAGTCATTGTGTTTGTCTTCTGCTAGCTTGGGGCCTCTCTTCACCTCCTTTCTGGGTTGTGGCACCCCATTGGCGAGGTTTGTAAGGGCCTTGTGACTGATCTCTGCCCCTTGGGCGTCTGTATTTGCCCCTCTGTGGTCTGTCAGAAGCTGGAAAGGACCAGTTTTTTGTTGGCCAATTTCTGCTGAAACGAGGGGGTTGTGCCTGTAAAAAATCCTTGACCGTCTGCATAGACTTTGCCTTATCCTCCATTTTCTTTAAAACCTCTTCTGCTTTGACACCAAATAAGACATCCTGCTGTAAAGGCTCATCCAATAATTTTGCTTTAACATGATCAGGTAGGGTTTGTTCTTTTAACCAAGCTTGTCTGCGTATGACAGACCCAGTAACAGCTGCTCTACAGGAAGCTTCCAATGAATCAAATCCACATTGTAAAGTATGTTTGCCCACCTGTTCAGCTGCATGCAACAGATCCTGCATTTCCTTGAATTCAGCCTGCTCAGAATGTGTGCTCAGTTTTTGTTTTAATTGAGACATTAGGAATTGCTGATATTTCAGCATGTGAAACTGACAATTTAATGCTCTCATAGCCAGAGTAGCTGAGGTGTATATCTTCTTTCCCCATCAATCTAAAGCTCTGGAATCCCTTTCAGAGGGTACAGGATTTTTAGCCATAGAAGATTTAGCCCGTTTGGGACCCTGGGAAATTGTTTCTCGGTCAGCCAGAGGGCTTTTATAAAGGAATTTGTGTGTGTCAGGTACTTTGTAGCATCTGTCTGGTTTGGATGGAGCAGGAGGTAGGGAGTCTGGATTTAGACTAGACTCTAAACATCATCCACAATATCTAAAACTGGAGGGATTGCAAGTGGTCTGTGCTGGGGTAGTAAAAGAAACTCTCGGAGCCTTTTCATAGAATCACAGTAGTCCTGGCTTTCCCAGTGGAAATGTTCCCTCATGGTATGTAAAGTTTCCCCAAAGGAGTAGTCTTCAGGGGGAGATGCTGAGGGATTAGAGTCTTCAGCATCAGAATCTTTATAAGGGGGAAAAGCATAATCCTGTTCCTCAGAAGAATCTGAGGAAATAGAAACCTGGTCAGAGGAAGCATAGTCCTCCTCTTCTCTTGGCCTTTTATCAGGAGGGGGATGGGAACCCCTGATTAGGGAAATGAAATCTTCAGCCATCTTAAGCATCTGTTTCTTAGGCATGGGGCCTTGAACAGGAGGCTGATGTACAGTCTTTTTACGTTTTAATGGTGAATGTAGTCGGTCTGAAGACACCTTCTGAAACCAAAGGCGTTTCTACTGCACCAGGATCACCTTCTGCTCCGGTGTCGGAAGGGCCTAATGAAGATGGTTGCGACGGCCTAGTACACTCTGCTTGAGAATCCGAAGCTGTCTGGGGTTCCATTTCCGCGGTCGTCAGGGGCGTAGGCGCCTCACTGAAAACCGGGGAACCGGCAAGAGGCCCAGTAGAGGCCTTGGAGTCTGGCTTGGTTCTAGGCTGCCTGTCCTTATCCTTTCGTTTTTTAAGCATGCCGGTCGTCGGTTGCTCCGACGACATGATATAATTAAATTTCCTACCAAAGTAATGCTGTGCGAAGTCAAAACGGCATTTGATAGTTCGTTTATTAAACCTAGCACAAAACCGACAACCTGTGATGTCGTGGTCTGGGCCAAGGCAAGGAATAAAATAAGAATGGAAGTCCTTATGAGGTATTTGCTTCCCACAAGAAATGCAACTGTTAACTTTTTCTGACATCGGACTGAGGCAAGAAAAGGTTCCCCAATGGGGTACTTAACTTTATTGAAGACTTCAGACTGAAATTCGATTCGAAAATCTCAGGTGTCGGCCGACCGGCACTTGCGAACTGCTTCTGCTTCGGGCACCGCGCAGCAAGAAGAACTGCTTCTGCTTCGGGCACCGCACAGCAAGAAAGACTGAAGAAAATGGCGTTGGATGCCTCTTGTATACCCCTGGCGCACTAACGTCAGGGAGGAAGCGACAGCAACCAACGCCGGACCAAGACTTTGGAACTCTGGCCGAATGCGGGACCACCTGACGGCAGGATAACCCAAGTGTGATGACTGCAGCAGGGTAACACGATGAACATCCCTAGAGCTTGTAGGATTTTCCTTGTTAATATTTGGGTTCTGGTGGCCATTTGAGCGAAGTACCCTGTCAGATAGGCTTGTTTTTCTGGAGTAAGGAATGCCATCTGGGATGCTGTGTCCAAGCTTGCTCCCAGGAATACAGTTTTTTGACTGGGGACTAGTTTGGATTTCTTTTCATTGACAGTGTACACCAGGGAGGTTAGAAGGTCCTTTACAAAAGTCATGTGCTGCAACAGCTTTTCCTGACTGTCTACCTGAATTAGGCAATCGTCCAAGTAGGGGTAAATTTGAATATTTCAATGTCTGCAATAGGCAATGTCTGGAGCCAGGCATTTTGTGAAAACTCTGGGAGCAGTGGATAAGCCAAAGGGAAGTGCAGAGAAAGTACAGTTGTGTACACTTATCATAAATGTAGATGTTAGAGTGTATTCACTGTTGCAGTCATTACTCTTGGGTTATCCTGCTGGCAGGCTACCCTCAGTTGGCCTGAATTCCAAAGTCTAGGTCCGGCGTCGGTTACTGTCATCTCTTCCCTGACGTCAGTGCACCAGGGGTATAAAAGATGCAGCAGACGTCATTTTCTTCAGTTTTTCTTGCCCCAGATGTCAGGTGCCCCCAAAAAGGAAGGCTTAAAATATGCCAATAAAAGATGCATGCACCAAAATATGTTATACCTTCATCTACAAGCAAATACACCACATAGGTTGCACAGATTAGAGAAGTGCAGCTAAGTTCCAGCAAAAAGAGAAAGGGGATGGTGGGTGGGTAACCTGGACTGCAACAGTAAATACACTCGAACATCTACATTTATGGTAAGTGTACATGTTTCACTGTTGCAGTCATTACACTTGGGTTGAATCCCAAAGCTATGGTTGGGAGGCTGGAGCTAAATAGCACTAGGAGCGGCTATGAGGCCCTGCAGAACTGCAGTGGCAAAGCCTGCCTTGGATTTAGAGTAGAGTGGTAAATGATAGTGCTTTGTGAAGCTGTGCACTGAACTCCAGGTAGCAGCCTCTAAAATGTCTTTGGTTGGTACTCCCCCTGAGGAAGGCTGCTGAAGTGGCTGCTGCTCTGGTTGAATGTGGCCTATTGCCCTTAGGCACTGGCTTGCCATGTTGTGAATAGCAGAAACAAATGCAGTGGCCTATCCATTTTGAAATAGTCTGCTTTGAGATCGCCTTTCCATGTGATCCTGCAGCACATGCCACTAGTTGTTGCTCAGTCTTTCTGAAAGCTTTGGTTCTGTTCAAGAAGAAGCGTAGCTGTCTGTGTATGTCCAAAGAATGCAGAATTCTCTCCCCCTTATTCTGTGTGTTTGGATAAAAAGTAGGCAGATGAATAGTTTGGTTAAGGGCCACAGTGGACACTACCTTAGGCATAAATGTCGGGTTTGTCCTCAGAGAAACCCTGTCTGGATAAAAAATTATAAAAGATTCCACAGCCATGAGTGCCTGTAGCTCTGAGACTCGTCTTGCAGAGGTTACTGCCAAGAGCAGAGCTGTTTTCCAAGATAAAAACTTTATATCAGCTGTAGCAGCTGGCTCAAAAGGGGGCAGAGTGAGTTTTTCCAAAACATAATTGAGGTCCCATGCAGGTATTGGCGATCTCCTTGGAGGCCTTAAATTTTTGGCTCCTCTGAGGTATTGCCTTAAAAAAGGATGAGAAAAGATTGGCAGCTCTGTATTGTAATGAGCCGAAATGGCAGATGCATGAATTTTAATTGATGAAAAGGATAGGCCTTTGTCCCAGTTAAGTATTGCAAAATCTGAGGAATATTTGGTATTGCTGTGTCAATTCCTTGTGCCTGGTTCCAGGCCCAGAATCTCTTCCATTTTTCAGCATAAGATTTTCTAGTACTACGCCTCCTGACCTCCAAAATGACATCCATCACCGTTTTAGTGAGAGGTGGGTTTTGTATGACTACATTATCCGCCATGCTGCGAGATTTAAGGTCTTGAGTTGGCTGTGCAGGATCTGATTGTTTTGTTGGGACAGTAGGTGAGGTGTCTGAAGTAAGGTCCAGGCTGGGCATTGAGAAGTTCCTTAGGATTAGATACCAGTACTGGTGGGGCCAGTCTGGGGCAATCAGTATAATTTTTGGCTTGTCTTGTCTGACCTTTAGGAGTACCTTGGGGTGGAGAGGCAGTGGAGGAAAGGCATATACTGTTAAGTTTTTCCAGCTGAAAGATAGGGCATCCACTTTCCATGCTTGTCTGTGATAAGTCCTTGTGCAGAATCTCTTTAGTTGGCAGTTGTGAGGAGAGGCAAATAGGTCTATGTCCGGGCATCCCTATTTCCTTGTTATAAGACTTGTGGATCCAGTTTCCACTCGTGGGGATCCATGAGGTTTCTGCTTAGTTAGTCTGCCAGAGTATTGATCTTTCCTGGCAGGAATTGTGCCTGCAGATGTACTTGGTAAGTCAATGCTGTGTCCCACAAAGTCATGGCTAGTCTGCAGAGGGGGTAAGAATGAGTGCCTCCCTGCTGGTTTACATACCACATGACTGTGGTATTGTCTGTCTTTATCAGTAGTTGTCCCGGATGAAGTAGGTCCTTGAGGGCTGTCAGGGCATTCTGAACAGCTAGCATCTCTTTTTGATTGATATGTAGATGCATTTGGTTGGCGGACCATGTGCCTTGAATACATCTTCCTGCCATGTGTGCCCCCCCAGGCATAATCTGATGCATCCGTTGTCAATGTGTGCCTGGCTTTGGGTAAGGTGAATGGCTGTCCCTTGTTTTGGTGACAGGCCTTCGCCCATCATCGAAACTCCTGTTGCAGGCAGGGAATAAGAGTAATTATTGTTTCCAGGCTGTGGCAATGCTGAGTCCAAACACTTTTTAGGTACCATTGAAGTTTCCTCATATGCAGTCTTGCATTTGGAATTAGTAGAATGCAGGACGCCATGAAGCCCAAAGCCTGCAGAATTTTTCTTGCAGATAACTGGGCCTTTGAGGGACGAGACTTGTTTTTGTGCCTCTGCCCATTGGTTTTATTGGTAGGTCTGGCCAACCGTTTGCCCTTGGCAGGGTATGAAAGTGAAACTTGTAGCCCTGTGACACTGTCTAAGACCCATTTGTCCTAGGTTATTAAGTGCCAATTTTGAGAAAAAAGTGCTAGTTTTCCCCTAAAGGTGCTGCTAGAAGATAAGTGCTTGGCGCAGGCAGGGAAGTCATTGGGACTGTTTCCTGTGCGGCTGTGATTTGTCTTCTCCACTTTTGGAGGTAATAGCACCCCATTGTTTAGACCTGTATAAACCTTGGGGCGGGATCTACCTCTTGGGCATCTGTATCTGCCCCTTTGTGGTCTGTCTGACATTGGAAAGGACCAATTCTTTGTAGGCCAGTGTCTGCTAAATCTTGGAGGCTGTACCTGTAAGAAATCCTTGACTGTTTGCATAGATTTAGCTTTGTCCTCCATTTTCTTTAACACCTCTTCCGCTTTAACACCAAACAAAGTATGATGCTGTAATGGAGCATCTAATAATTTCTTTAACATGATCTGGTAAATTTTGTTCCTTTAACCACGCATGCCTCCTAATGACAGAACCCGTGACAGGCCTGCAGGAGGCCTCCAAAGAATCAAAACCACATTGCAAAGTATGCTTTACAACTTGCTCAGCTGCATGCAACAAATCCTGCATTTCTTTGTTTTCTCCACCTTCAGAATTTATCAACATTTTCTGTTTAAGCAGTGACATAATATATTGCTGATATTTGAGCATATGAAACTGACAATTTAAAGCCCTTATAACCAAGGTAGCAGAGGTGTAAATCTTCTTTCCCTATCTGTCTAATGCCCTAGAATCCCTGTCGGAGGGTAGGGTTTTGCAGTGGATGCCTTGACCCCTTTGGGACCCTGAGAAATAGTTTCTGGGTCAACAGCAGGGTTCTTGAAAAGGAATTTATGAGAGTCAGGCACCCGATAGTACCTGTCCGGCTTAACAGGAGCTGGAGGTAAAGAGTCAGGGGTCAGGAAAAAATGGTCTCTTTGGGGGAAGGGATCCAGTTCCCCAGATCTAGTTTGTCCGATACATGCACACATGCATACCCTGCTTATATAACATCCAGATGAAACAAGATAAAACAGTGGAGCTCAAAACCGCTCAATCTCTTCTGATCTGCAAGGCAGGGGAAGGAGGGTGATGAATGTAGGCAGATGGATCCCAAACATCTGAAGTTATGGTGAGTACATAACTAAAGATGTTATGTGATCCTATCTTACATTCTGAATGATGGGACAGCCCCTAGCACCTGAATCCTGGGTGGCTCACTGGAAAACACTCCTGAGTACCGTGGAACCAAATGATGCTCGCCCTTTAGATGCCACATCCAATTTGTAGTGGAAATGAAAGTGGTTGGACCAAGTAGCGCAGCACAAATTTCAAATAGCAGCTTGGAATGAAAGGCTATAGAAGTAGCCATAGCTCTGGTAGAATGAGCTTTGATAGATGATGTAAGATGTTTATTCAAGAAGAATAGGCCTGAGTTATGCAATCTCTGATCCATTTTGCGATTGTAGCTTTTGTAATGGTTTGGCCCAATTTATTATCTGAGAAGGACACAGACATCTGGGCTGACTTACGTTTTTAGTCCTGTCTAAATAGAAGCGAATTGCCTGTGAACATCCAATTTATGGAGAGTATATTCTGCTTCATTAGAGAATTTTGGAAAGAAAACTGGAAGCTCTAGAGATTGTTGAAGACAGAAACTAGAACAGACTTTGGGACAAAGCGACGGATTATATTTGCTGATACCCCATCCCTAAAGAGGGCAACCGGCATGGTGGTTTAACAGACAGGGCCGAGCCTGAGACTCTCCCTTGCAGAGGTAATAGCCACCAAGAATGCCGCCGGAAGACAGACGACCGCATGTGCAGCCGGCCCGCGCAGACAGAAGCATCAAGCACTAAAATCAAGATCACGGAGGCGCAGACGAAAACTGGCGTCTGTCGGCATCGGGCAAATTTTTAATGAACGCTTTTGGTATAGTCTGCCGCCCACCAAAGCGATAATTCGATGGGAATTTCGACAGCAGCCAGTTGGACTCTAATAGTTGAGACAGAAGATCCCTGATTAAACAGGATGCAGAATTTCAAAAACCTGATTGGGACAGGAGTTAAAAGGATAGGGTCTAAGCTTCCCTGAGTTGAGCCCAGATAGCAAACCCTTCACTTACCGAGGTGTGTTGTAATTTGCTCGTGGTGGGTCGAATAAGACAAAATGCAACAACTCGGTCTAGTGTGTGCCTTCAACTGGCAGTTGAAGAGGGTTTTGCTGTCAATTTTAGAGATTGGGCGACTTTCGATGCTGACGTCCCGACCGGATGATTATAACCGGTTCAGTCCGGTCCACGGATCGCCCGACGCATGCTTTTCGAGGCGGGGCGAAACCAGGTCATGACGGCGCCGTATGGGGGCAACTGGGAAGATCTCTGTTGAGTAGCTTTTTGAATAAACTTTTGTGAGTGGAATTGGAGGAAAGGCATAAAGTAGTCCTGTTGGCCAAGGTTGTGCTAGAGCATCCTTGGCTGGTACTTCCTGATGTGGAATCAAGGAGAAGAACTTCTGGCACTTGGTGTTTTGTGGAGTTGCAAATAGGTCGCAGCACGCCCCCATCTCTGAAAACTTGAGCTGCTACTGCGGTTTAGAGACCATTCGTGAGGAGAGAGAATTGTCCTGCTTAGTTTGTCCCAATACATTTGATTTTCCGGGATGTGGGTCGCTACCAAGAAGCGTTGGTAGCTACAGCCCATTCCCACACTCTCATGGCCTCTCTGCAAAGGGGATAGATCTGGTCCCTCCTTGTTTGTTCAGATACCAAACCACCGACATGTTGTCTGTGTGGATGGCGATGATGCCTTGAGGAAGAAACTGTAAGGCCTGTAGGGATAGAAGTACAGCCCTCATCTCCAACACGTTGATGTGGAGAAGAGCTCCGAAGCCAGGACCCCCCCCCCCCCCCCCCCCCCCCCCCCCCCCCCCCCCCCCCCCCCCCCCCCGCCCCCCCCCCCCCCCCCCCCCCCGCCCCCCCCCCCCCCCCCCCCCCCCCCCCCCCCCCCCCCCCCCCCCCCCCCCCCCCCCCCCCCCCCCCACCCCCCCCCCCCCCCCCCCCCCCCCCCCCCCCCCCCCCCCCCCCCCCCCCCCCCCCCCCCCCCCCCCCCCCCCCCCCCCCCCCCCCCCCCCCCCCCCCCCCCCCCCCCCCCCCCCCCCCCCCCCCCCCCCCCCCCCCCCCCCCCCCCCCCCCCCCCCCCCCTTTTTTTTTTTTTTTTTTTTTTTTTTTTTTTTTTTTTTTTTTTTTTTTTTTTTTTTTTTTTTTTTTTTTTTTTTTTTTTTTTTTTTTTTTTTTTTTTTTTTTTTTTTTTTTTTTTTTTTTTTTTTTTTTTTTTTTTTTTTTTTTTTTTTTTTTTTTTTTTTTTTTTTTTTTTTTTTTTTTTTTTTTTTTTTTTTTTTTTTTTTTTTTTTTTTTTTTTTTTTTTTTTTTTTTTTTTTTTTTTTTTTTTTTTTTTTTTTTTTTTTTTTTTTTTTTTTTTTTTTTTTTTTTTTTTTTTTTTTTTTTTTTTTTTTTTTTTTTCTTGCAGATAACTGCTTTAGGGACGAGACTGTTTTATGCCTCTGCCCATTGGTTTGGTGGCAGGTTTGGCATTCTACTTTATCCTTGGCAAGTTATGAAAGTGGAATCTGTATCCTTGTGAGACAATGTTTAGGACACATTTGTCTTTTTGTGATGATGTGCCAGTTGTCTGCAAAAGTGCTAATTTTCACTCCAAAGGGAGCTGCCAAGAGAGATTTGTACAGTAGTTGGAGGGTTGAGTCATTGTGTTTGTCTTCACTGCTAGCTTGGGGCCTCTCTTCACCTCCTTTCTGGGTTGTAGCACCCCATTGGCGAGGGTTTGTAGGGCCTTGTGACTGATCTGCCCCTTGGGCGTCTGTATTTGCCCTCTGTGGTCTGTCAGAAGCTGGAAAGGACCAGTTTTTGTTGGCCAATTTCTGCTGAAACGAGGGGTTGTGCCTGTAAAAATCCTTGACCGCCTGCATAGACTTTGCCTTATCCTCCATTTTCTTTAAAACCTCTTCTGCTTTGACACCAAATAAGACATCCTGCTGTAAAGGCTCATCCAATAATTTTGCTTTAACATGATCAGGTAGGGTTTGTTCTTTTAACCAAGCTTGTCTGCGTATGACAGACCCAGTAACAGCTGCTCTACAGGAAGCTTCCAATGAATCAAATCCACATTGTAAAGTATGTTTGCCCACCTGTTCAGCTGCATGCAACAGATCCTGCATTTCCTTGAATTCAGCCTGCTCAGAATGTGCTGCTCAGTTTTTGTTTTAATTGAGACATTAGGAATTGCTGATATTTCAGCATGTGAAACTGACAATTTAATGCTCTCATAGCCAGAGTAGCTGAGGTGTATATCTTCTTTCCCCATCAATCTAAAGCTCTGGAATCCCTTTCAGAGGGTACAGGATTTTTAGCCATAGAAGATTTAGCCCGTTTGGGACCCTGGGAAATTGTTTCTCGGTCAGCCAGAGGGCTTTTATAAAGGAATTTGTGTGTCAGGTACTTTGTAGTATCTGTCTGGTTTGGATGGAGCAGGAGGTAGGGAGTCTGGATTTAGACTAGACTCTAAACATCATCCACAATATCTAAAACTGGAGGGATTGCAAGTGGTCTGTGCTGGGGTAGTAAAAGAAACTCTCGGAGCCTTTTCATAGAATCACAGTAGTCCTGGCTTTCCCAGTGGAAATGTTCCCTCATGGTATGTAAAGTTTCCCCAAAGGAGTAGTCTTCAGGGGGAGATGCTGAGGATTAGAGTCTTCAGCATCAGAATCTTTATAAGGGGGAAAAGCATAATCCTGTTCCTCAGAAGAATCTGAGGAAATAGAAACCTGGTCAGAGGAAGCATAGTCCTCCTCTTGTCTTGGCCTTTTATCAGGAGGGGATGGGAACCCTGATTAGGAAATGAAATCTTCAGCCATCTTAAGCATCTGTTTCTTAGGCATGGGGCCTTGAACAGGAGGCTGATGTACAGTCTTTTTACGTTTTAATGGTGAATGAAGTCGGGTCTGAAGACACCTTCTGAAACCAAAGGCGCTTCTACTGCACCAGGATCACCTTCTGCCCGTGTGTCGGAAGGCCTAATGAAGATGGTTGCGACGGCCTAGTACACTCTGCTTGAGAATCCGAAGCTGTCTGGGGTTCCATTTCAAGGTCGTCAGGGGCGTAGGCGCCTCACTGAAAACCGGGGAACCGGCAAGAGGCCCAGTAGAGGCCTTGGAGTCTGGCTTGGTTCTAGGCTGCCTGTCCTTATCCTTTCGCTTTTTAAGCATGCCGGTCGCCGGTTGCTCCGGCGACATGATATAATTAAATTTCCTACCAAAGTAATGCTGTGCGAAGTCAAACGGCATTTGATAGTTCGTTTATTAAACCTAGCACAAAACCGACAACCTGTGATGTCGTGGTCTGGGCCAAGGCAAGGAATAAAATAAGAATGGAAGTCCTTATGAGGTATTTGCTTCCCACAAGAAATGCAACTGTTAACTTTTTCTGACATCGGACTGAGGCAAGAAAAGGTTCCCCAATGGGGTACTTAACTTTATTGAAGACTTCAGACTGAAATTCGATTCGAAAATCTCAGGTGTCGGCCGACCGGCACTTGCGAACTGCTTCTGCTTCGGGCACCGCGCAGCAAGAAGAACTGCTTCTGCTTCGGGCACCGCGCAGCAAGAAAGACTGAAGAAAATGGCGTTGGATGCCTCTTGTATACCCCTGGCGCACTAACGTCAGGGAGGAAGCGACAGCAACCAACGCCGGATCAAGACTTTGGAACTCTGGCCGACTGCGGGACCACCTGACGGCAGGATAACCCAAGTGTGATGACTGCAGCAGGGTAACACGATGAACATCCCTAGAGCTTGTAGGATTTTCCTTGTTAATATTTGGGTTCTGGTGGCCATTTGTAAAGTACCGGGCACCTGTCAGATAGGCTTGTTTTTCTGGAGTAAGGAATGCCATCTGGGATGCTGTGTCCAAGCTTGCTCCCAGGAATACAGTTTTTTGACTGGGGACTAGTTTGGATTTCTTTTCATTGACAGTGTACACCAGGGAGGTTAGAAGGTCCTTTACAAAAGTCATGTGCTGCAACAGCTTTTCCTGACTGTCTACCTGAATTAGGCAATCGGCCCAAGTAGGGTAAATTTGAATATTTATTTGTCTGCAAAAAGCAATGGCCGGAGCCAGGCCATTTTGTGAAAACTCTGGGAGCAGTAGATAAGCCAACGGGAAGTGTAGAGAAAGTACAGTTGTGTACACTTATCATAAATGTAAATGTTAGAGTGTATTCACTGTTGCAGTCATCACATTTGGGTTATCCTGCTGGCAGGCTACCCTCAGTTGGCCTGAATTCCAAAGTCTAGGTCCAAGGCCGGTTACTGTCATCTCTCCCTGACGCCAGTGCACCAGGGGTATAAAAGATGCAGCAGACGCCATTTTCTTCAGTTTTTCTTGCCCCAGATGTCAGGTGCCCCAAAAAGGAAGGCTTAAAATATGCCAATAAAAGATGCATGCACCAAAATATGTTATACCTTCATCTACAAGCAAATACACCACATAGGTTGCACAGATTAGAGAAGTGCAGCTAAGTTCCAGCAAAAGAGAAAGGGGATGGTGGGTGGGTAACCTGGACTGCAACAGTAAATACACTTCGACATCTACATTTATGGTAAGTGCACATGTTTCACTGTTGCAGTCATTACACTTGGGTTGAATCCCAAAGCTATGGTTGGGAGGCTGGAGCTAAATAGCACTAGGAGCGGCTATGAGGCCCTGCAGAACTGCAGTGGCAAAGCCTGCCTTGGATTTAGAGTAGAGTGGTAAATGATAGTGCTTTGTGAAGCTGTGCACTGAACTCCAGGTAGCAGCCTCTAAAATGTCTTTGGTTGGTACTCCCCCTGAGGAAGGCTGCTGAAGTGGCTGCTGCTCTGGTTGAATGTGGCCTATTGCCCTTAGGCACTGGCTTGCCATGTTGTGAATAGCAGAAACGAATGCAGTGGCCTATCCACTTTGAAATAGTCTGCTTTGAGATCGCCTTTCCATGTGATCCTGCAGCACATGCCACTAGTTGTTGCTCAGTCTTTCTGAAAGCTTTGGTTCTGTTCAAGAAGAAGCGTAGCTGTCTGTGTATGTCCAAAGAATGCAGAATTCTCTCCCCCTTATTCTGTGTGTTTGGATAAAAAGTAGGCAGATGAATAGTTTGGTTAAGGGCCACAGTGGACACTACCTTAGGCATAAATGTCGGGTTTGTCCTCAGAGAAACCCTGTCTGGATAAAAAATTATAAAAGATTCCACAGCCATGAGTGCCTGTAGCTCTGAGACTCGTCTTGCAGAGGTTACTGCCAAGAGCAGAGCTGTTTTCCAAGATAAAACTTTATATCAGCTGTAGCAGCTGGCTCAAAGGGGCAGAGTGAGTTTTTCCAAAACATAATTGAGGTCCCATGCAGGTATTGGCGATCTCCTTGGAGGCCTTAAATTTTTGGCTCCTCTGAGGTATTGCCTTAAAAAAGGATGAGAAAAGATTGGCAGCTCTGTATTGTAATGAGCCGAAATGGCAGATGCATGAATTTTAATTGATGAAAAGGATAGGCCTTTGTCCCAGTTAAGTATTGCAAAATCTGAGGAATATTTGGTATTGCTGTGTCAATTCCTTGTGCCTGGTTCCAGGCCCAGAATCTCTTCCATTTTTCAGCATAAGATTTTCTAGTACTACGCCTCCTGACCTCCAAAATGACATCCATCACCGTTTTAGTGAGAGGTGGGTTTTGTATGACTACATTATCCGCCATGCTGCGAGATTTAAGGTCTTGAGTTGGCTGTGCAGGATCTGATTGTTTTGTTGGGACAGTAGGTGAGGTGTCTGAAGTAAGGTCCAGGCTGGGCATTGAGAAGTTCCTTAGGATTAGATACCAGTACTGGTGGGGCCAGTCTGGGGCAATCAGTATAATTTTTGGCTTGTCTTGTCTGACCTTTAGGAGTACCTTGGGGTGGAGAGGCAGTGGAGGAAAGGCATATACTGTTAAGTTTTTCCAGCTGAAAGATAGGGCATCCACTTTCCATGCTTGTCTGTGATAAGTCCTTGTGCAGAATCTCTTTAGTTGGCAGTTGTGAGAGAGGCAAATAGGTCTATGTCCGGCATCCCTATTTCCTTGTTATAAGACTTGTGGATCCAGTTTCCACCGTGGGGATCCATGAGGTTTCTGCAGTTAGTCTGCCAGAGTATTGATCTTTCCTGGCAGGAATTGTGCCTGCAGATGTACTTGGTAAGTCAATGCTGTATCCCACAAAGTCATGGCTAGTCTGCAGAGGGTAAGAATGAGTGCCTCCCTGTTGGTTTACATACCACATGACTGTGGTATTGTCTGTCTTTATCAGTAGTTGTCCCGAATGAAGAAGGTCCTTGAGGGCTGTCAGGGCATTCTGAACAGCTAGCATCTCTTTTTGATTGATATGTAGATGCATTTGGTTGGCGGACCATGTGCCTTGAATACATCTTCCTGCCATGTGTGCCCCCCCAGGCATAATCTGATGCATCCGTTGTCAATGTGTGCCTGGCTTTGGGTAAGGTGAATGGCTGTCCCTTGTTTTGGTGACAGGCCTTCGCCCATCATCGAAACTCCTGTTGCAGGCAGGGAATAAGAGTAATTATTGTTTCCAGGCTGTGGCAATGCTGAGTCCAAACACTTTTTAGGTACCATTGAAGTTTCCTCATATGCAGTCTTGCATTTGGAATTAGTAGAATGCAGGACGCCATGAAGCCCAAAGCCTGCAGAATTTTTCTTGCAGATAACTGGGCCTTTGAGGGATGAGACTTGTTTTTGTGCCTCTGCCCATTGGTTTTATTGGTAGGTCTGGCCAACCGTTTGCCCTTGGCAGGGTATGAAAGTGAAACTTGTAGCCCTGTGACACTGTCTAAGACCCATTTGTCCTAGGTTATTAAGTGCCAATTTTGAGAAAAAAGTGCTAGTTTTCCCCCTAAAGGTGCTGCTAGAAGATAAGTGCTTGGCGCAGGCAGGGGGAAGTCATTGGGACTGTTTCCTGTACGGCTGTGATTTGTCTTCTCCACTTTTGGAGGTAATAGCACCCCATTGTTTAGACCTGTATAAACCTTGGGGCCGGGATCTACCTCTTGGGCATCTGTATCTGCCCCTTTGTGGTCTGTCTGACATTGGAAAGGACCAATTCTTTGTAGGCCAGTGTCTGCTAAATCTTGGAGGCTGTACCTGTAAGAAATCCTTGACTGTTTGCATAGATTTAGCTTTGTCCTCCATTTTCTTTAACACCTCTTCCGCTTTAACACCAAACAAAGTATGATGCTGTAATGGAGCATCTAATAATTTTGCTTTAACATGATCTGGTAAATTTTGTTCCTTTAACCACGCATGCCTCCTAATGACAGAACCCGTGACAGCGGCCCTGCAGGAGGCCTCCAAAGAATCAAAACCACATTGCAAAGTATGCTTTACAACTTGCTCAGCTGCATGCAACAAATCCTGCATTTCTTTGTTTTCTCCACCTTCAGAATTTATCAACATTTTCTGTTTAAGCAGTGACATAATATATTGCTGATATTTGAGCATATGAAACTGACAATTTAAAGCCCTTATAACCAAGGTAGCAGAGGTGTAAATCTTCTTTCCCTATCTGTCTAATGCCCTAGAATCCCTGTCGGAGGGGGTAGGGTTTTTTGCAGTGGATGCCTTGACCCCTTTGGGACCCTGAGAAATAGTTTCTGGGTCAACAGCAGGGTTCTTGAAAAGGAATTTATGAGAGTCAGGCACCCGATAGTACCTGTCCGGCTTAACAGGAGCTGGAGGTAAAGAGTCAGGGGTCAGACTGGTCTCTGAAAATACATCTACAATGTCTAACACACGCGGAACAGCTAAGGGCCTGTGTTGTGGGAGTAAAAGGAAGTCCCTGAGCCTTTTCTTAAATTCAAAATAATATTGGCTCTCCCAGTGGAAATGTTCCCTCATGGTATGCAAGGTTTCCCCAAAAAGTAATCCTCAGGAAGGGAGGCTGAAGGGATAGATTCTTCAGCATCAGAATCCTCATAGGGAGGAAGAGAGTATTCCTGATCAGAAGAGGAATCTGAAGAAATGGAAACCTGATCTGAAGATTCATATTCTGTCTCTTGCCTAGGCCTCTTATCAGGAGGGGGAATGGGAACCCCTGATCAAAGTAATTAAGTCTTCGGCCATTTTGAGCATCTGTTTTTTGGGCATGGAGGCCTGACCATGAGGCTGTTGTACCTGTTTCTTTGTCTTTAAAGATGCTTTAGTCTTTGCCTTTGCAGCTGGAGTCACTTTAATGTACAATTCAGCAGGTGTGAAAACACCCTCAGAAGCCGAAGCCTGTTCAGCGGCTCTGGACCCATCTGAGGGAATAGTTTCCGAAGGTCCAATATTTTGAGCTTCCAGCGGCCTAGGCGACTCCATGTGGGAGTCTATAGCGGCCTGCGGGTCCAAAGTAGCAGGCGTCAGGGGCTGCGAAAGCGCCTCACTGAGAGCCGGCAAACCGGCGATTGGCTTAGAAGAAGCCTCGTCGTCAGTTTTAGACCTCGGACGGCTGTCCTTTTATTTTTCTTTGTGTTTCTTGTGAACTGCGGTAGTCGGTTGGCTATTCAACGGCATCGAGTAATTAAATCTTCTGCCAAAATAGTGAAATGCAAAATCGTACTGGCGCTTTATAGTGCACTGGTTAAATCTAGCACAAAACCGACAAAGCAACATCGTGGTCAGGGCCTAGGCAAGGGATACAGTAAGAATGAAAATCCTTATGAGGTATTTGCTTCCCACAAGTAATAAAATTATTAACTTTTTCTGACATCGGTCTGGAGCAAGAAAAAAGTTTTCCCCAATGGGGTACTTGGCTTTTAATGAAGACTTCGGATCTGAAATTCGAACACGAAAATCTCAGGAGTCGGCTGACCGGCACTTGCGAAATGCTTCTGCTTAAGGCACAGCGCTGCAAGAAAGACTGAAGAAAATGGCGTCGGCTGCATCTTTTATACCCCTGGCGCACTGACGTCAGGGAAGAGGCAACAGCAACAGTCACCGGACCTAGACTTTGGAATTCAGGCCGACTGAGGGTAGCCTGCCAACAGGGTAACCCAAGTGTAATGACTGCAATAGTGAAACATGAAGAACATCTGATAATGCATAGATCCTGCCCTGAAACATAGATATTTCCTGCAGGAGTCCCTTATTGGGATGTGCGGAGAGACCTCCTTTAGGTCTAGGGTGGCTAACCAGGCATTTTTGGACAGCATAGGGAGAAGCTGCTGTAGGGTGAGCATTTTGAATTTTGGTACCACCAGGAAGGTGTTTAGAATGGACAGATCTAAGATAGGGCACCAGGTGCCCTCTTTTCTGGGTACCAGAAAAAGTGTGGAATAAAAACCTTGGCCTATCTGTTCTGCAGGAAAGTACAGTTGTGTACCTACCATAAATGTAGATGTTCGAATGTATTCACTGTTGCAGTCATTACTCTTGGGTTATCCTGCTGGCAGGCTACCCTCATTCGGCCAGAATTCCAAAGCCTAGGTCCGGCGTCGGTTGCTGTCGCCCCTTCCCTGAAGTCAGTGCGCCAGGGGTATAAAAGATGCAGCCGACGCCATTTTCTTCAGTTTTTCTTGCCCCAGATGTCAGGTGCCCCAAATTGGTAGGCTGAAAAATATGCCAATAAGAAATGCATGCACAAAAATAACATTTCCTTCATCTACAAGCAAATACACCAAAAAGGTTGTATAGGATAGAGAAGTGCAGATAAGTCCCAGCAAAGAGAAGGGGGATGGTGGGTGGGTAACCTGGACTGCAACAGTGAATACACTCGAACATCTACATTCATGGTAGGTACACAACTGTACTATGTTCATCGTGTTTCACTGTTGCAGTCATTACTCTTGGGTTGAATCCCAAAGCTGAGGATGGGTGGCTTGGCTAAATAGGATCAGGAGAGGCTATGAGGCCCTGCAGAACTGCAGTGGCAAAGCCTGCTCTGGACTTAAGAGTAAAGAGGTAAGTGGTAGTGCTTTGTGAAAGTGTGCACTGAACTCCAAGTTGCAGCCTCCAAGATATCTTTAGTTGGTACTTCTCTGAAGAAGGCTGCTGAAGTGGCTGCTGCTCTCGTGGAATGAGGCCTAATGCACTTAGGCACTGATTTGCCATGTTGAAAATAGCAGAAACGGATGCAATGGCCTATCCATTTAGAAATGGTCTGTTTTGAGATAGCCTTTCCTTGTGATCCTGCTGCATACGACACTAAAAGTTGCTCAGTCTTTCTGAAAGCTTTAGTTCTGTCCAAGTATAAGCGTAGCTGCCTGTGTATGTCCAAAGAATGCAGAATTTTCTCACCCTTGTTCTGTGGATTTGGATAAAAGGTAGGCAAGTGAATGGTTTGGTTGAGGGCCACACTGGACACCACCTTAAGCATAAATGTAGGGTTTGTCCTCAGAGAAACCCTTTCTGTATGAAAAATGATAAAAGGTTCCACATCCATGAGTGCTTGTAACTCAGAGACTCGTCTTGCAGAGGTTATCGCTAGGAGCAGAGCTGTTTTCCAGGATAAGAATTTTATATCTGCTGTTGATGCTGGCTCGTAAGGAGGCAGTGTGAGTTTTTCCAAAACATAATTGAGGTCCCAGGCCAGAGTTGGTGCTCTCCTTGGAGGCCTAATGTTTTTGGCCCCTCTGAGGTACTGCCTTTTTAAAGGAGGAGAAAAGATAGGTGGTTCCGTATTGTAATGGGCTGAAATGGCAGAGGCATGAATCTTAATTGATGAGAAAGAAAGGCCTTTGTTCAGCATCTCAGTTAGGTATTGTAAAATCTGAGGGATATTTGGTACACATGTGTCAATGCCTTGTTCCTGGTTCCAAGCATAGAATCTCTTCCATTTTTCTGCATAAGATTTTCTGGTACTGAGCCTTCTGGCCTCCAAGATAACATTCATAACAGCTTTTGAAAGAGGAGTGTTCTGAATGGCTACATTATCCGCCATGCTGCCAGATTTAAGGTCCTGAGTTGGCTGTGCAGGATCTGATTGTTTTGTTGGGTCAGCAAGTGAGAAGTCTGAGGCAATATCCATGCTGGACCTTGAGACAAGCTCTTTAGGATTGGGTACCAGTGCTGGTGTGGCCAGTCTGGTGCAATCAGTATCATTTTTGGCTTCTCGTCTGACCTTTAGGAGTACCCTGGGAAGGAGAGGGAGTGGAGGAAAGGCATATACTGTTAGATTTTTCCAGCTGAAGGATAGGGTGTCCACTTTCCATGCTTGCTTGTGATAAATCCTTGTGCAAAATCTCTGCAATTGGCAGTTGTGAGGGGAGGCAAATAGATCCATGTCTGGGCATCCCCATTTCCTTGTTATCATGCTGAAGACTTGTGGATCCAGTTTCCATTTGTGGGGATCCATGAGGTTTCTGCTTAGTTCGTCTGCCAGAGTTATTTGTTTTTCCAGGCAGGAATTGTGCTTGCAGGTGAACTTGAAAAGCCAATGCTCTGTCCCATAAAGTCATTGCTTGTCTGCAGAGGGGGTAGGAATGTGTACCTCCCTGCTTGTTTATGTACCACATGACCGTAGTATTGTCTGTCTATCAGTAGCTGTCCTGGATGAAACAGGTCCTTGAAAGCTGACAGGGCATTTTGAACAGCTAGCATCTCTTTTTGATTGATATGAAGATGCATCTGGTTTGCAGGCCATGTGCCCTGAATACATTTTCCTGCCATATGGGCCTCCCAGGCATAATCTGATGCATCCGTTGTCAGTGTCTGTGGGAAAACTGAATGGCAGACCCTTGTTGTGGTGACAGGTTTCTGCCCACCATCGAAACTCCTGTTGCAGGCAGGGAATGAGTGCAATTACTGTCTCCAGGCTGTGGCAATGCTGATTCCAAACACTTTTTAGATACCATTGTAGTTTCGTCATATGCAGTTTGGCATATGGAATTAGTAGAATGCAGGATACCATGAAACCCAAGGCCTGCAGGATTTTCCTTGCAGATAAGTGGGTTTTTGTTGCCAATTTCTTGAAGTAAGAAGTCAGTTTCTTTTGCTTGTCTGGCGTGAGATAAGCCATCTGGGCAGTTATATTTAAGCTTGCACCCAGGAATATTATCTCGAGAGGGCACTAGTTTTGATTTCTTTTCGTTTACTGTGTACCATAGGCCAATTAGTAATCTTTTTACAAATGCCAGATGCTTTAGAAGAATGTCTTTGTTCTCTGCTTGAATTAGGCAGTCGTCCAAGTAGGTATATATTTGAAATCCTCTTTGTCTGCAAAACGCAATTACTGGTGCCAGGCATTTTGTGAAGACCCTGGGCGCAGTAGAGAAGCCAAAGGGCAGTGCAGAGAATTGGTAATACATTGAGCCAGCTAAGAATCTGAGGTATCTTCTGCAAGATTGTCTGATTGGGACATGCAGGTATGCCTCTTTTAGGTCCACAGTTACGAGCCATGTCTTCTTGCCCAGCATGGGCAGTAGCTGCTGTAGAGTCAACATCTTGAATTTTGGAACTTCCAGAAACGTATTTAGTATAGACAGGTCCAGTATTGGTCTCCAGGTTTTGTGCTTTCTGGGTACTAGGAAAAGTCTGGAGTAAAATCCTTGCCCCTGCTCTTGTGGTACTTGCTGAATGGCCCTCATGTCCATAATTTGTTTTTGTGCCTCTGCCCACTGAATGTGTGGCAGGGCTGACATACCTTTTGACCTTGGTAGAGTGTGAAAATTGAACCTGTAGCATTGGGACACTATGTTCAGGACCCATTTATCTTGGGTAACCATTTGCCAATTTGATGAAAAAAGTGCTAGTTTTCTCCCTAAGGGGGCTGCCAAAAGAAAAGTGCTTGGATCTGGCAGAGGAAAGTCATTGGGACTGTTTCCTGTAAGGTTGTGATTTGTCTTCTCCACTTTTAGAGGTAGGAGCACCCCATTGTTTAGGCCTGTATGAGCCTTGGGGCTGCAATCTGCCTCTGGTACGCCTGTATCTGCCTCTTTGTAGTCTGTCTGACACTGGAAAGGACCAATTTTTAGAAGGCCAGTTCCTTCTAAACCTGGGTGGATGTACCTGTAAGAAATCCTTGACTGTCTGCATGGATTTTGCTTTATCCTCCATTTTTTTCAACACCTCTTTTGCTTTAGTACCAAACAAAGTATCATGTTGTAATGGTGCATCTAATAATTTTGCTTTAGCATGATCAGGCAGATTCTGTTCCTTTAACCAAGCATGCCTTGTAATAACAGAACCTGTAACAGCGGCCCTGCAAGAGGCCTCCAGTGAATCATAACCACATTACAAAGTATGCTTTCCCACTTGTTCAGCTGCATGCAATAAATCCTGCAATTCCTTGTTCTCTGAACATTCAGTATTTGTCAACAATTTCTGTTTAAGCAGTGACATTAGATATTGCTGATATTTAAGCATATGAAACTGACAATTTAAAGCCCTTACAGCCAAGGTAGCAGAAGTGTAGACTTTTTTCCTCCATCTGTCTAGAGCCCTAGAATCCCTATCAATCAGAGGGGGCAGGGTTTTATTGCAGTAGAAGCTTTAACCCCTTTGGGACCCTGAGATATAGTTTTTGGGTCAGCAGCGGGGTTTTTATATAGGAATTTATGATAATCCGGGAACCTGTAGTATCTGTTTGGCTTAGCAGGTGCAGGGAGTAAAGAGTGAGGGGACAGACCGGACTCTGAAAATACATCATATACAATGTCTAGAACAGGTGGAATAGCAAGGGGTCTGTGCTGAGGAAGTAGCAGAAAGTCTCTGAGCCTTTTCTTAGATTCAGAATAATCTTGGCTCTCCCAATGGAAATGCTCCCTCATGGTATGCAGGGTTTCCCCAAAAGAATAATCCTCAGGAGGAGAGGCTGAAGGAATGGATTCTTCAACATCAGAATCCCCACAGGGAAGCATGGAATAATCCTGTTCAGAAAAAGAATCAGAGGAAATAGAAACCTGATCAGAAGAATCATACTCTGTGTCTCTTGCCTACGCCTCTTATCAGGAGGGGGATGGGAGCCCCTGATCAAAGTAATTAGGTCTTCGGCCATTTTGAGCATCTGTTTTTTAGGCATGGAAGTCTGAGTAGGAGAATGTTGTACTTGTTTCTTTTTCTTTAAAGCTGCTTTAGTCTTTGTTTTTGAAGCTGAAGATGGCTTAATATATAGTTGTGTAGGTCTGAAGACACCCTCAGAAGCCGATGCCTGCTCAGCGGCTCCAGACCCATCTGAGAGAATGATTTCCGAGTGTCCAATACCTTGAGTATCCAGAGGACCAGTCGGCTCCACGTGGGAGTCGGAAGCGGCCTGTGGCTCTGAGGTAGCGGGCACCAGGGGCTGCGAAAGCACCTCACTGAGAACTGGCGACTAGCCTAGCAGAGGCCTCGTCGTCTGTTTTGGACCTCGGATGCCGATCCTTTTCCTTGTCCTTGCGTTTTTTGTAAACTCCGGTTGTCGACTGTTCCAACGGCATTATATAATTAAATCTTCGGCCAAAGTAATGAAATGCAAAATCGAACCGACGCTTAATAGTGCGTTGGTTAAATCTAGCACAAAACCGACAGCTAGCAACGTTGTGATCAGGGCCTAGGCAAGGAATACAGTAAGAGTGAAAATCCTTATGAGGTATTTGCTTCCCACAAGAAATGCAATTGTTAACTTTTTCTGACATCGGTCTGGAGCAAGAAAAAAGTTTCCCCAACGGGGTATTTAGCTTTATTGAAGACTTCGGTTCTGAAATTCGGATTTGAAAATCTCAGGAGTCGGCCGACCGGCACTTGCGAACTGCTTTTGCTTCGGGCACCACACGGCAAGAAAGACTGAAGAAAATGGAGTCGGCTGCATCTTTTATACCCCTGGCGCACTGACGTCAGGGAAGAGGTGACAGCAACCGATGCCGGACCTAGACTTTGGAATTCTGGCCGACTGAGGGTAGCCTGCCAGCAGGATAACCCAAGAGTAATGACTGCAACAGTGAGGCTGAATTGCCCTTATGAAGAGCAGGGACTGAACTTGGTTTTGTGCCTCTGCCCACTGGTTTGGAGGAAGGTCTGGGAACCCTTTTGGGGTTGGCAGCGTGTGGAAATAAAATTTGTACCCATGGGAAACTATGTTGAGGACCCAGCGATCAGTGGTGATGGAGGCCCTGTTTTTTGCATGGTGGGCATGTTTTCCTTCTAGGGGCACGAGCAATTAGACAGAGGTGAGGGGTGGAGTTGAGAAGCCATTGTGAATTCTTTCCGTAAGGGGGTGGCTTAGCATTCCCTGCTTTAGAATTGGAGGTACTCCATTGCTTAGATCTCTGCATACCCTGAGACTGTAATTTGGGGGGGGTTCTGTTTCCCCTGGGTCTAGTCTGAGATGTCCTTGAGGTTGCTGCAAAGGACCAGTGTTTTGAGGGGCAATGCCTACTAAATCTTGGAGGCAGCACTTGCAAAAATCTTTGACTGTCTGCATAGACTTAGCTTTTTCTACCATCTTTTTTTAAAACCTCTTCTGCTTTGGTGCCAAACAGATTATCCTTGTTCAGAGGAGCGTCCAATAATTTTGATTTGACATGATCTGGCAAGGTCTGCTCATTAAGTCAGGCATGCCTTCTAAGTACAGAACCTGTGACTGCTGCCCTGCAAGATGCTTCCAGGGCATCAAACCCAAATTGTAGGGTATGCTTGCTGACTTGGCTTGCAGAATGCATAAGCTCCTGTAATTCTTTATTTTCTGCACAGTCAGGAAAGGTAGATAATTTTTGTTTAATAAGTTCCATAGCATCTTGCTGGTATTTCAGCATGTGGAACTGACAATTTAATGCTCTAATGGTGAGAGTTGCAGAGGTGTATACTTTTTTACCTCATCTGTCTAAAGCTCGGGAATCCCTGTCCGAGGGGGTGGGATTCTTAGCTGTAGTTGCTTTTATTCCTTTAGGTTCTTGGGAGATGACCTCTGGGTCAGCAATAGGATTTTTGACGAGGAAATTTGTGCGAGTCAGGGACTCTGTAGTACCTATCAGGTTTCCTCGGAGCAGGGAGTATCAGGAGTTAGACTGGATTCCATAAAAACATTATCCACAGCATCCAGAACAGGAGGGGTAGCTAAGGATCTGTGCTGTGGTAGATCTAAAAATTCCCTGAGTCTCTCTCTGGACTGAGGATAATCATGGGATTCCCAATGGAAATGCTCTCTCAAAGTATGTGGGGTTTCACCAAAAGAAAAATCCTCTGAAGAGGAGGCAGAAGGAATGGATTCTTCTGCATATGAATCCTCACAGGCAGACAAGGGCATGTATTCATAATCAGAAACCTGAGAATCATTGGACTCTTGGTCAGATAAAGCTGCTGGGGACAAGTCTCTTTTTCTTTTAGCAGGGGAAGGCTGGCTTCCCCTAATCAGCATGATCAGGTCTTCTGCCATTTTAAGCATCTGAGATTGTGGCAAGGAAGCAAGTGCTTGAGATTGGGTCGTCGTTTTTTTTTAGGCATAGCTCGTACTCTTGGCCTTAGAAACTCGGTAGTTTTAGAAAGAACTGAAGACGCAAAGAAAGTCATCTGTTTGTGTCACATATCGGTAGTGCGAAGAGATTCCTCAGAAGCCGGTTCCTGCACAGTGGTTCTGGACCCATCCAAGGTAGAGATATCCGCAGGTTCCGTAGTCAAAGAAGAGTATCACTGCATAGCGGACACCAAACGGGTCTCAGTAGCGGCCTGCGAATCCATCGAAGCGGGCATTAGGAACTGCGAAAGTGCCTCACTAAGTACTGGCGAACTGGCGACTAGCTTACCGGAAGCTTCGTCGGCAGTTTTGGACCTGTGCGGTGTATGTATTTAACCTTACGTTTTTTCGGAAGATCGGTAGTCGGATGGCTTATGAAAGCCATTTCGGAATACGGCAACTGAGAACAAAAGTATTTAGCTACAATAAGGGCCCAATGACAAATAGTTTGGGCGTTGAACAAAGCACAAAACCGACAGCGAGGTACGTCGTGGTATGGGCCTAAACAGGTGACGCAATAAGAATGGAAATCTCAATGTGGTATTTGCTTTCCACAGGCGAGACAATTGTTAACTTTTTCTGACATCGGTAAGTCGAAGAAAAAAGGATCCCCAATGGGGTACTTAGCTTTAGAAGACTTCAAGATGATTCAATTTCGGAAATGAAAACTCAGGTAGCGGGTGCCCGGCACTCGTGCGAACTGCTTCTGCTTCAGTCTCCTCAGCAAAAAAGACTGATGTAATGGCGTCGGCTGCCTGTTTTTATACCTCTGACGACCTGACGTCAGTACTGAAGCGAAAGCAACCGACGCAGAAATACTAAGCCTCTGGTATTTGGGCCAACTGAGGGCTACCCCTGGCAGGATAACCCAAGTGTGATGACTGCAACAGAGAAACATGAAGAACATCCGTGACTAGGTCCATCACCCTCTGATCCAAAGGGTGAGCCAGAGCTGAACATCCAGGCACTGAGACTCTGAGCAGGGCGCTCAGCTCTGAAATACTTGGAGCTGACACCGCCATGTAGGATCCGGCACTAAGGCCACGGCCCCAAGAGCTGGTCAGCTATGAACTAGTTTGAGCCGATCCGTGAAACACGACGAACATCCATGGCTAGGTCCATCACCCAATGATCCAAAGGGTGAGCCAGAGCTGAACATCCAGGCTCTGAGACTCAGAGCAGGTCGCTCAGCTCTGAAATATTTGGAGTTGACACCGCCATGTCGGATCCGGCACTAAGGCCACGGCTCAGAGAGCTGGTCAGCTACGAACTAGTTTGAGCCGATCCACTCAGGGTAATGGCCAGCACTGATGTACAAATGTACCATTGGCGCCGATCCCTTGACGCTGAGAGGTCTCGGATTCAAATACTCCGAAACCGGGGGTAGGATCAGAGTCTGCCTTTGTCCCGATCACTCCTTCTCTGATCCTACCCCCGGTTTCGGATTAAAATACTCCGAAACCGGGGATAAGATCAGAGAAGGAGTGATCGGGACAAAGGCAGACTGCATGCCCCCAGCCCCAGAGGGGGAGAGGCAGACTGCATGCCCCCAGCCCCAGAGGGGGAGGGGCAGGCAAGACTCTCATGTGGATCTGTGTGCGGATAAATTTCCACATCACCCTCTCCACCTTGGTTTCAGAGAGGCTGCGGGTGGACCTGGAAGAGGAAGCCACCAACATCGCTCTAGAGAATCGATGAGGAGAAGCTGATGGCCGTGAGTGGACCCAAGATGTCTCTAGCTTTGGGGAAAAACAAGGAGAATGGAGCCGGGGTCCTGTGCCGGCAGACGGGTGGGATTTTGCTAAAGGCTCTACCGAGACAGAAAGGTCAGGCCAGGGGGACTGCTTCATTAGTCTGTCTGGGTTCTTGTGTTTACACGTCTCCCTGTCCCCAGTCCCCTTAGAGGGAGGTTGAGTCCCAGAGGCCAGGGCGAAGGAAGCAGAAGAGGCGGCTGAAGCCACTGGAGCAGCAGGGGCCTCCGTCGAAGGTGAATAAAGGAGGCCCTTCAGAATGAGTTTATTCCTCCTGTCGATCAAAGCTCAGCGACTGAACCCCATGTAGATCGAGCAGGAAGAGTTCAGGTGAGGAATCCCTAAACAAACCATGCAAAGTGCATGGCCATCAGCTGAGGAAAGCTTATGGCCATACACTGTGTACTTACAAAAACCCAGTTTGGGTGTCGTTGCCATATGGGTGTAAGAGAGACACACAAACACACACACACACACACTAGGGTAGGAAAAGAAAAGCGGGGAAATGTATACATTTTATATATATATATATATATATATATATATATATATATATATATATATATATATATATATATATATATATATATTATATATATCTATATTTTATATATATATATATATCTATATATATATATATATATTTTATATATATATATACATCTATATTTTATATATATACATCTATATTTTATATCTATATATATATATATATATATATATATATATATATATATATTTATAGATATATATATATATATATAGATTGATATATAGATAGATATATATATATATATATATATATATATATATATATATATATATATATAAATATAAAACAAGCACCTGACGCCTGAGTGCTATGCTAGAAAGACGAAAAAGTGACAAGGGGAGATAGTTAGAAAAAAAACTACAAAGTTACCCAAAACAGCTGCTTAGAGACCAGACACGATGTGAACACTAGTGTGGCAAACGAGATCTGATGGGAGGAGGGAGAGAGGGCCATTATGGATAGTGCAGGAGCTTGGAGGTCGGATCAGATGCTGGAAATGCGGCTGAGTCGGATCAGTCCTGGATCAGAGTGCCCACAGGTTGAAGAACAAATGAAGACAACTTCAGATTACGACTTTTTATTTGTTTTATACACAAGAAACACGGGGTATGAGATAGGGAAAGTAGCGGTAAGAGAAAAACTCTACAAGAAGTTAACCAACTCAGCTAAAAATTCTCCCAAGGAGCTCAAGTCAGTAGACAGCAATGCTTCTCCTAATAGCAGCAAATGAGATCTAAGGTAATCAGGAGGAATGAGGCACTATGGGTAGGGGAGGAGCTTGCGCTTTGGAGCCTCAGCTTTTGAAAGCGGCCAAGTTGGATCAGAGGTTGGTTCCGAAACCCACAAAGAATGAAAATTACATCATATTGTAAGTTTATCTTGGCTACTGTAACTTCTGAGAGTGTAGGAAGGTAGGTGATCACTTAGGCTCTCTGGAAGGCTACCAGCTGTCCTAGTTTTGTTGGATTTATTAGTAGGAATCCAGTTTAAGGCTGACTGCTTACCAGTGCTTTTGTGGACTCTAGTAATGGAAATAACTAACTGTGTAAAGATATATAGGTTTATGGAAACAGACAGGGTGTTGCTATTAATATGCTGCAGTCAACATTTAGGTCTCTAGTAATATTGTTTAAAGTTGGGTATGGGATATCTAGTATAGGATATTTTCCATGGTGGGAATATTATACATGGCTGCTAAACAAAGCATTTTCCAAGTACTGATTCTGAGATACGATAAAAGTAGTTCTGTGTTATTAAACTGTTACCTACTGTACATGTGTAATGTTTAGGGAATTTTTTTAGATGATGGCAATTTCACCCACTTCTCCTGTCAAGCCTAATTATACTGAAACCAGGTGGGGTAATTTCATCGTCACTTATGTGTTTTTCAGACAGGTTTTTGTAGATATGACTATGCCTGGGGAATTTGTAGCAATACAAGCATGTAAGTCTTGGATTTAGTTGCAAATGCTTCTAAGATTGACATTTAGAGGGAGAAGGCTGGAATTGGGGGGTGGGAGTAGAAAAGAGAAAAGTACATTTAATGTGCTGTTAGTGTGGACTTTTTTGCTGTTGTGTGAGGCCGGGGTTTGGGTGAATGTCCATTTTCTGAATAGAAATTTTATGAAAGCATGTAGCCAAATGTATTTATGTTTTACTTTTATTGGATTTTGTATGGCAACATATTTAGATTTAAGATAACTAACTGAAACAGTCTGAGATATGTTGGTACAGTGTGGGTGCTACGGAAACTGAGACGTGGTAAATGTTGGTGTTGTGGAAATACTAACTACATTTAGTGTGGAGATATGGTAGTTGGCAAAGAGTGACAATATGCTTAGGAGGAACACTAGCAGGATTTGAGACACCCAGTTCGAGTTTGTAAAAGGCAGATCATGTCTCCTAAACCTGATAAACTTCTTTGAAGCGGTCACCAAAGACGAAGATGAGGGTAAGGGGGTTCACACAGCCTATCTATATCTCGCAAGGTTTTGATACCATCCCCCACTCTGGAATTACAGATAAACTCACTAAACTAGGTATAAATCCCTATATCACAAGATGGGTTGCCAACTGGCTCACTGACGGAACCCACACTGTGAAAGTAGCAAACTCTAAATCCAATTTCAGACCAGTGACAAATGGAGTACCACAAGGTTCAGTCCCAGGTCCTCTCCTGTTTGGTATCTACTTCTCTGAAGTACAGGCTAACACAGAAGGTCTTTGGCTAACAAAGTTCGCAGATGACTGCAAACTAGGAGCCATAACTGAAACTCCTAACGATGTGGACATCCTACAATAGGGCCTCACTGAGACAGATGCCTGGTGGCAAAGCCATGGCCTCAAGCTCAATGCCAAAAAGTGCACTGTCATCCCTTTTAGTAAAAACTCTGTACCCATGAACCACCTCATAGGCGGTAGTCTACTTAACACTGAAAGTGTGTGATAAAAGACCTTGGGACACAGGTGGACAGTAGTCTCTCCTTTGATAATTACATCGCCACAGTAGTCAGGAAATCCTTCTATGTGGCACACCTCATAACAAAAGGTTTCTCATCCAGGAAAAAAAGAGGTCATTGTTCCCCTCTACTCATCACTCATTAGACCCATTATAGAGTACAATACCCCTTTTAGTATGTACCTCACAAGACATCTGCAACTAGAAAGGCCACAGAAATATCTCATAAAGAGGATTACCGGTCTAACAGATGCCCTATGCAGACAGTCTCAAACAACTCCAGCTTTACTCTGTCGCATATCACCTACTCAGAGGCGATCTCTGCCTAACATACAAAGCTATGTCAAACTCACAGCTATTGGACATGCTCCACTTAAAGAAATCCCAATCCCTCCGAGCTACACGCTCTAGGGACCTAAACCTTGTCACCACAATAAAAAGAACATGCTGGAGGGATAGATTCCTGTCCCAGAGACTTCCCATACTCTGGAACAAACTACCTATCTATATCAAACAAAGCTCCTCATTAGCACTCCAAGAAAAATCTTGATGACTGGATGGGAGATAGGAAATTCACCCTGGGGATCACTTCTGTGGCTCTGCTTTACCGGGGCACAGGAAAATAATTTTCTTGGATGGCAAAAGCCAGGGTACCATTTGGCTAGGCTTATATAGGCCCTAGGGCCAATAGCCTAGTACCTACCTATGATCCCATTTTGTGTGACATGCAAGTTAGACTTTGCTAAAGATATCGGTTTGCACTATAAAATGTAACTAGGCCAGGAGCAGTTATAGCTACAGTACTATGTGAATGAGTCTGAGATGCTAAATGTAGTGCAACTGTTATTGGGTTATGTTCTGGGTTACCTATTATATTCTCGAAAGCCAGCCATGTCAAATCCGACATTGTCGACATGAGAATAGTGAAAGTGCAGAACATCTAACGGGTAAATGGAAATCTCCGTAAGGGGAGACTTCCGTTTACTTCAATGTAGTGCGGTCTCGGAGTTGGTATATTTAAGTAGTAGGGGGTGTGGGGGGCTTGCCCCCTGCCTACACCCTTTAGAGTTTCTTTTTTTTTTTTTTTTTTTTTGTGAACATTCGAAATTTTAATGGTTCGATCAGTAAAGTTCGACCTTTAGTGATTCGAACCATTAAACTTTCGATGTTCTAATATAGACCCTATGTTCTGACTGTCTGGATGCAGAGACAGGTTGGGATAATTTAAATGTAGACTAGGAGAAGGTGGGTGGGAATTGCAAGTACAGTAGGTGTGAGCACGAGCATAGCAGAGGCCAACCACTAAATCAGCAATGCAACAATGTCGAGAAAAACAATCAGTAACCGTTGGCTATGACATTTCCAGAGATAGTTAATGACTGTATGAACCGAACAGTGTGAAAGATAAGGTGAAAGTGTGTCCATGTGTGTGTGTGTGTGTGTGTGTGTGTGTGTGCGGGGGGGTTACAGGGAGCAGCACACAAGCCCAGGAAGACTAAGCAGAGACTTATATATGTGGTTAAGTATTTAGTGATTAGCTGAGTAATACTGTAATAAAGGAAGAAAAGGAGTTGGGAGTAGGCTGAAAAAGAAACAAGGCAAATAGTTTGTAATGTTTGAGTGAAGGGGAGTTACAAGCTATGTATTAGCTATTAGTCTGGACTACTCAAAAACCTCAAACTTACTGTCCATTATTATGGGCTGCAATATATACCAATGGTATAGAAAATTGAGGTGGTACTGAGGGTTCTATGGAGCCGCATCCTCCAATACAGAGTGTGCACCATACCACTACCTAGTTCAGGTGAGTGTAGAAGGACACTCAGGTGACCGTACAGTCAGATTCTACAGCTGTAAGTCTTGGCTTATGCATGTGTAATTCAGTTAAGTTAATGCATCTATTGTGAATGCACAAACTACCCCTTCAAGGGTGGGCTTCATGCCTGGGAGTCAGCTGCTGGGCAGTGGCGACTCTTATGCAGCCTATGTAGTGTATTAGTGGAAACTAGGTTTGGTTAGGGTCGACAGAATAGGAGCAGAGATGCTGATTAGCTCTGACTAGAGGTCATGGGTTCCAGTAAAGGCATGCATTCAGTGTGAATTCAAAGACTGACATTCGCTTAATCACTGTTGCATGGCAGTGTTAAGTTATATCCTGCCAAGGATACAACAACCAACCAGTCTTCCAAAGCCATTGGTCCCACCCCCACCCCCCCATACAAGCACCCAGGCTGCTGACAGCTTAAGCTCCTGTGTAGAGGAAACAGCAGCCTAGGCACCAATATAATTCAGGACTTTCTAAACTAAGAGGGAGGCCACTGTCCTGAAAAAAAAAAGTATAAAAGTAAAAACATAACTTTCTTGATGATTTAAAAAAATAAATAAATAAATTATATATATATATATATATATATATATATATATATATATATATATATATATATATATATATATATATACACACACACACACACACACATAAATACACGTGTGTGTGTGTGTATATACATGTGTGTACAGAAAAGGGGAATGGAAGGACAGAGTGTGCAGTTACTGCAGCAAACACCTACTATTATGTTAAGTGCAACTTACAGAACTGAGCTATGCTCATCATAAATCACTGTTGCGGTAGCCTTAGCTGGGCCTATGTCAGAAGCTTGAGTTTTTAGAAACCGAAATTCATATTGTCGAGATGATACGATAGAGTCTGCGAAAACAAACTCAAACTTTGGAAAAAGAACAGTTTTGTACCTACCATAAATGTAGATGTTCGAGTGTATACTCTGCTGCAGTCATCACACTTGGGTTATCCTTCCGTCAGGCAGTCCCGCAGTCGGCCCGAATTCCAAAGTCTTGGTCCGGCGTCAGTTGCTGTCGCTTCTTCTCTGACGTCATTGCGCCAGAGGTATATAAGAGGCATCCAATGCCATTTTCTTCAGTTTTTCTTGCCCCAGATGTCAGGTGACCCCCCCCCCCCAAAAGGTGGTCAGTAGATAGTACCAATAATAAAAAGTTTAGCACAAACAAAATATCCCTCCAGCTATAAGCAAATACACCACAAAGGTTGTAGCAGATTTTAAGGTATTGAAAGGTTTTAGTTAGGTCAGCGGGGATGGAGGGAGGGTAACCTGGACTGCAGCAGGGTATACACTCGAACATCTACATTTATGGTAGGTACAAAACTGTACTATATTCGTGTTACCCTGCTGCAGTCATCACACTTGGGTAGAATCCCAAAGCTAAGGATGGGAGGTGGAGTCAAACAGGGTTAGAGGAGGCTAAAAGGCACTGCAAAACTGCAGTGGCGAAGCCAGCTCTATTCTTAGAGCAAAGTGGTAAGTGATGATGTTTGGTGAAGGTGTGTACTGAACTCCAAGTTGCAGCTTCCAGAATATCCTTGGTTAGCACTCCCCTGAGGAAGGCTGTAGATGTAGCTGCTGCCCTGGTAGAGTGGGGCCTTATGCTAGCAGGAACTGGTTTTCCATGGTGGGTGTAGCAAAAACGTATGCAATGTCCTATCCATTTGGAAATGGTCTGTTTTGAGATGGCCTTTCCTTGTGATGCTGTAGCATAGGATACAAAAAGCTGGTCAGATTTTCTGAAAACCTTAGTTTTATCCCAAGTAGTAACGTAACTGCCTGTGAATGTCCAAGGAATGCAGGAGTCTTTCTCCTTTGTTCTGTGGGTTTGGAAAGAAGGTGGGTAAATGGATGGTTTGATTTAGAGCCACACTGGATACCACCTTAGGCATAAAGGAGGGGTTAGTTCGTAGAGAAACTCTGTCTTGGTGAAAAATGAGGTAAGGGTCTACTGCCATTAGTGCCTGAAGCTCTGAGACTCTTCTCGCTGAAGCAATTGCTAGCAGCAGGGCAGTCTTCCATGATATAAACTTTAAGTCAGCTGAGAAAGCTGGCTCAAAAGGAGGTAGCGTAAGTTTTTTCCAGAACAAAATTGAGGTCCCAAGTAGGTGTTGGTGCTCACCTGGGAAGCCTAATGTTTTTGGCCCCTCTGAGAAATTGCCTTAGGAGTGGATGTGAAAATAAGGGAGGATCCGTGTTGTAGTGAGCTGAAATAGCTGAGGCATGGATTTTAATAGATGAAAAAGCAAGCCCTTTGTGTAACATCTCAGTTAAATATTGCAGAATCTGAGGTAGGTCCGGCTGAAGGGTATTTTGGCCTTTAGCTTGGTTCCAGGTGCAAAACCTTTTCCATTTGTCTGAGTAGGCTTTCCTGGTGCTGGGCCTCCTGTCCTCCAGAATAACATCCATAACAGCTTGTGAAAGAGGAGCTGGCTGGTTGCTTAGGTGATTTGCCATGCAGCCAAGTTTAAGGTTTTGAGCTGGCTGTGTAGAATCTGACCGTCTTGCTGTGTGAGCAGATGAGTAATTTGTGGTAAAATCCATGGTGGACCCTGGGCCATATTCCTTAATAGTGGGTACCAGTGCTGGCGTGGCCAGTCTGGGGCAATGAGTATCATTCGGGGTCTCTCCATCCTGACGTTCAGCAGCACCTTTGTGAGAAGGGGTAATGGAGGAAAGGCATATACTGTCAGCATTTTCCAACTGAATGACAGTGCGTCCACTTTCCAAGCTTGATGGTGAAAAGTCCTTGTGCAAAATTTTGTTAGCTGATAGTTTTGGGAGCTGGCAAACAGGTCTATGTCTGGGAGCCCCCATTTTTGAGTTATTGCAAATACTTGTGGATCCAGTTTCCACTCATGGGGATCCATGATGTTTCTGCTTAGGTCGTCTGCCAATGTGTTCTTTTTTCCTGGCAGGAATTGAGCTTGTAATTGAACTTGGTAAGAAAGTGCTGTGTTCCACAAGGTCATTGCTTGCCTGCATAGAGGGTAGGAGTGTGTACCCCCTTGTTTGTTTATGTACCACATTACTGTGGTGTTGTCTGTCCTTATGATAAGCTGTCTTGGATGTAAGAGGTCCTTGAAGGCTGTCAGAGCATTTTGTACAGCTAGCATTTCTTTTTGATTGATGTGCAGATTTCCTTTGATCTACAGTCCATATGCCTTGAACGCACCGTCCTATGTGTGCCCCCCAGGCATAGTCCGATGCATCTGTTGTCATAGTTTGCCTGGCTGGGGGTAAGGTGAAAGGTTGACCCTTGTTGAGGTTACATGCCTGTGACCACCATAGAAACTCCTGTTGAAGGCAGGGAATGAGAGGTATCATTGTTTCCAAGCTGTGGCTGTGTTGAGTCCGTACGCTTTTTAGGTACCATTGTAATTTCCTCATATGCAGTTTTGCAAATGGTATTAGTAGTATGCAAGATGCCATGAAGCCCAAGGCCCGCAGAATTTTTCTTGCAGGGAGTTGGGTCTTTGTTGCCATTGTTCTGAAGTATCGAGTTAATTGTAGTTGTTTGTCTGGCGTCAGATAAGCCATCTGGGCCATTGCATTCAAGCTGGCACCCAGGAATGTCATATTTTGTGAGGGCACTAGCTTTGATTTCTTTTCGTTTACTGTGTACCCTAGGCAACTTAGAAGGTGTTTTACAAAAGCCAGGTGTTGTAAGAGAATGTCCTTGCTTTCTGCTTGGATGAAGCAGTCGTCCAGGTATGGGTATATTTGAATTCCTCTTTGTCTGCAGTATGCAATTACTGGTGCCAGGCATTTTGTGAAGACCCTGGGCAAAGTAGATAAGCCAAAGGGCAGTGCAGAGAATTGGTAATGGGTTGAACCTGCAACGAAATGGAGGTATCTTCTGCAATTTTGTCTGATAGGGACATGCAGGTATGCCTCCTTGAGGTCCAGCATTACTAGCCAAGCTTTCTTGCCCAACATGGGAAGAAGCTGCTGTAGTGTTAGCATCTTGAATTTGGGTACTTGCAAGAAGGTGTTTAGAATTGAAAGGTCCAGAATGGGTCTCCAAGCATTGTCCTTTCTGGGGACTAGAAAGAGCCTTGAGTAAAATCCTTGGCCTTGCTCCTGTGTAGGTACCAACTGAATGGCTCTCATGTCCATGAGAGCTGTAATTTGTTTTTGTGCCTCTGCCCATTGATTTTGTGGCAGGTTTGGCATTCCTTTTATCCTTGGCAAGGTGTGGAAATGGAATCTGTATCCTTGTGAGATAATGTCTAGGACCCATTTGTCCTTTGTGACGATGCACCAGTTGTCTGCAAAAAGTGCTAATTTTTCTCTCAAGGGAGCTGCCAAGAGAGTTTTGCTTGGCAGTTTGAGGTTTAAGTCATTGTGCTTGCCTTCTAGTAGTTTGGGACTTGTCTTCTCCTCCCTTCTGTATTGCAGTGCCCCACTGGCGAGGTTTGTAAGGGATTTGTGCTTGTCCTCTGCCCCTTGGGCGCCTGTATTTACCCCTCTGTGGTCTGTCAGAAGCTGGAAAGGACCAATTTTTTGTTGGCCAATTTCTGCTGAAGCGTGGGGGCTGTACCTGTAAGAAATCTTTGACCGTCTGCATAGATTTTGCACTATCCTACATTTTCTTTAAAACCTCCTCTGCTTTAACCCTAAATAAGGCATCCTGCTGTAAGGGTGCATCTAGTAACTTTGCTTTAACATGATCAGGCAGAGATTGTTCCTTTAACCAAGCATGCCTACATATAGCAGACCCAGTAACAGCTGCTCTAGAGGAAGCTTCCAAGGCATCAAAACCACATTGTAAAGTATGTTTGCCCACCTGTTCAGCTGCATGCAACAGATCCTGCATTTCCTTGAATTCAGACTGTTGATGGGTGCGTGCCCATCTTTTTGTTTTATTTGAGACATTAGGAATTGCTGGTATTTAAGCATGTGAAACTGACAATTTAGTGCTCTCATAGCTAGAGTAGCTGAGGTGTAAACCTTCTTCCCCCACCTATCTAGTGCTCTGGAGTTCTTTCAGAGGGTACAGGATTTTTAGCCATAGAAGCCTTAGCCCCTTTGGGACCCTGGGAGATTGTCTCTGGATCAGCAACAGGGCTTTTTTATAGGAATTTGTGTGAGTCAGGCACTCTATAGTATCTATCTGGTTTGGTTGGAGCAGGAGGCAGAGAATCTGGATTTAGACTAGATTCTAAGAAAACATCATCCACAATGTCTAAAACAGGGGGGATAGCAAGTGGTCTGTGCTGGGGGAGTAAAAGAAACTCTCAGAGCCTTTTCTTTGAGTCGGAGTAGTCCTGACCTTCCCAGTGGAAATGTTCCATCATGGTATGTAAGGTTTCCCCAAAAGAATAGTCTTCACAGGGGGAGAAGCTGAGGGAATGGAGTCTTCAGCATCAGAATCTTCATAAGGGGGAAAGGAGTAATCCTGTTCCTCAGAGGAGCCTGAGGAAACAGACACTTGATCAGAGGAGGCATAATCCTCCTCTTGTCTAGGCCTTTTGTCTGGGGGGGGGGTGTTGGGAACCCCTGATTAAAGAAATCAAATCTTCAGCCATTTTAAGCATCTGTTTCTTAGGCATGGGGCCTTGAACTGGAGACTGAAGTGTAGTCTTTTTTGGTTTTAGAGGAGTCTTAAGCTTAGCATAAGATTTTATGGTGAGAGTAGTCGGTCTGAAGACACCTTCAGAAACCGAAGGTGTTTCTACAGCACCGGCTTCTCCTTCTACAATGTCGTCGGTAGGGCCTAAAGAAAATTGCTGCGTCGGCCTAGAACTCTCTGCTGGAGAATCCGAAGCCATGGGCTGCGTATGCGCCTCATTGAGAACCGGCGACCGGCCCAGCCGAGGCCTCAGAGTCTGGCTTGGATCTAGGCTGCCTGTCTTTATCTTTGCGTTTTTTATGCACGCCGGTAGTCGGTTGCTCCGATGGCATAGTGTAATTAAATTTCCTACCGAAATAGTGTCGTGCGAAATCAAAGCGTCGCTTTATAGTTCGCTTATTGAACCTAGCACAAAACCGAAAACCAGTGACGTCGTGGTCTGGGCCTAGGCAAGGTATACAAAAAGAATGAAAGTCCTTATGAGGTATTTGCTTCCCACAAGAAATGCAATTGTTAACTTTTTCTGACATTGGACTGAGGCAAGAAAAGGTTCCCCAATGGGGTACTTAGCTTTGAAGACTTCGGACTGAAACTCGATTCGAAAATCTCAGGTGTCGGCCGACCGGCACTTGCGAACTGCTTCTGCTTCGGGCACCGCGCGGCAAGAAAGACTGAAGAAAATGGCGTCGGATACCTCTTGTATACCCCTGGTGCACTGACATCAGGGAAGAAGCGACAGCAACAGACGCCGGACCAACACTTTGGAATTCGGGCCGACATGCGGGACCGCCTGACGGCAGGATAACCCAAGTGTGATGACTGCAGCAGGGTAACACGATGAACATCAACAAAAAAATCTTTTTTCTACGTTTTTGTAGGAGGTTAAGTCTCCTTGCACCCCCACACCCCCTGCATAATATATACATACCAAATCCGAAATCGCACTACAGTGGGGAAAAGGGTAAATTCCCCGATTCTGGCTGTACTGCAATTTCCATTCAAAAGCTTGGAGTTTTCAGAGAATCGACCATATCGTCTCGACCATATCAATTTAGAGGTTTCTGAAAACTTGAACTATTGACATGGCTTACACAGACAGGGAAGAATGGTCCTAGTGAAATCTGTTACAGACCCGGAAAGAGAATCCAGTTTGTAATGCTTTGGACCAAGTAGCTGCCCCTAAAAAGCTTCTACAGTCCACCCCTTTCTAATATGCCAAATAATGCAAGGCTTTGGTGGAATGCGACTTAACCCTGACTGAAGAATTTAACTATGGTGGGAATTAAGTAAAAGCAAGGGATAACCACCTGGAAATAGCCTGTTTTGACAAGGGTTGCCCATTCTTTGTCCTTTCATAGCTGATAAACAACTGTTCAGATTTCTGTCAAGATAATACCAGAGTTGCATGCACACACAATATGAAGAATCTTTTCTCCCTGGAGACTGATGGTTTGATTCAATGACAACAATGAAATTACTTGGCATTAATGCGGGATTTGTTCTGAAAACAATTCCATCTCTATAGAAAATCAAATATGGTTCCACCATGAGAGCGAACTACTCGGATACTCTTCTTCCAGATGTCAGAGCAAAGATCATGACAGTCTTCCATGTAATGAAGCACATAAATCAACTCAATGGGCTGGTTCAAAAGACATAGCTGACTTTTCTAGCACAAAGTTAAGATCCCAACAAGGTGCCACCCTGTCTTCCTAAGTGTTCTAAAATGCAAAACCCTTTCAAGAACAGCTTGACAAGGATCCATGGGCAGACATGCCGAAATGGCCTGCAGAAGAACCCTGATCAAAGAGTAAAATAGGCCAGAGGATAGTAACTCAAACAAATATACAAACAACAGTGGTATAGACTCATTGAATGGTCCCTGGTTATGAAAGCAGCACAGACTACTAAATCTTTCCCATTTAGAAACATAAGGTTTCCTAGTAGCAGGGTTTATTGCCTCTTTTACTATCTGCTGCATATCCTCAGAATCAAGATGCCTAAACAGTATCAAAACTGAATCATCCTGGCTGCCACTTGTAGTGGTTTCTGACTGGGGTGAATCAAATTCCTACAGTCTAGTGTGAGTAGATTAAATCTGTGAGGAAGCTTGTGGTAACTGCCCTTGACTAGCTCCATTAAAAAAAAAAAAAAAAAAAAAAAAAAAACACTACTGCATGAGTAAAAAGGGAGCTACCCTAACCAGCTTCTAAGCTATGAGAATCACTCATCCGTACTGGAATACTGCAATAGTGATCCAAGGAAGGACATTATACAGTTGTGTGAGAACTTATAACACCAGATGCCCTACTGACCACTGTTGCAGTACTGTATCCTTCCCCCTTTGCTGCTTGCACTAATCATTTTACACCCAGTATATTGGGGGGGGCATTTCCTTCTCACCCCTATTAGTTGACACTGTCCTTACTCATGGTTTTAGACAGCCTGAGACTCTTACACTTCTGTATCTGCTTATGTACCTCTACGCCCACAAACTTGAGTCATACACCAGACGTAAAAGCATATGGAAGATTTTTGGCTTTGATATGCCGATCAGACATCAGGTTACCTCAGAGAGGTAATTCAACAGTACTGAAATACTGCAACAGTGATCAAAGGAAGGGCATATTTCTACAGTGAATATAAAAAGTGTACACACACCTGTTAAAATGCCAGGTTTTTGTGATATAAAAAATGAGACCACAATAAATCATTTCAAAACATTTCTCACCTTTAATGTGACCTATAACCTGTACAATTTAATTGAAAAACAAATATGTTAGGGGAAAAGATATAAAAATAAAAAATGTACAATAAGCTGGTTGCATAAGTGTGCTCACCCTTAAACTAATACTTTGTTGAAGCACCTTTTGATTTAATTACAGCATTCAGTCTTCTTGGGTAGGACTCTATCAGCATGGAACATCTTGACTTGGCATGGACATCTAAACACACAGGGCACATGGCTAAACTCTGGTCCATAGTGGCAGAGAGACTACAACAGAGGGATCCAGAGAAAAAGATAAGTAGTCTTAAAAACCAACAGCCACTGCGGAGTCACTCGCCAACATGAGACACTGACTGCGCCTGAAGATTTGGCAACGGCTCCTTAGGATATTTTTTTCTCTTCACAGCAGAGGAAGCAAGGAGCTAAGATCCAGTAAGCTGTTCAATGTCCTTGCAGAAACAAAGCCTGAACCCTGGTCAAAGCTACTGGAAGGAGTTGGTAAGTTGTCACAAAATGTACTCATCAGCACCAAACACTCTTACATTTCCCTAAAACACAAAAGCCCCTACAAAAAACATAAAAACGGTACAAATTTAGCACAATTTTACTATAAATTAGTACCCTAAATAACAAGAAACACTATCAGCTAAAAATATCCTTTCAGGTAAGATGTTTCCAGTAAAATAATAAACACAATACAATGAATGATTCTTACAGAGACCCAGTACAATTCTGTCAAAAAACAGACAGGAAGTATAAAATGTGCGTGCGGTTGAGGTCCCCACAGGAGACTCATCTGCCAGCCATAGAAGACAGGAGCAGAAAGTCTATCCTCTGAAACCCAGGAGGAGCACACTCGTGGGCTGCAACAAAGAAATGAATTATCTTGGTACCAAGACTGTAGTTTTCTCCACTTCAGGAGCTTGAGTTGATAGTAGCCTGTGCACATATGCAGAGAACCAATGGCTTTGGAAGGCTGTCTTCCGGCTGTTGCATCCTTCATAGGTTCATAGGTTCATAGGTTCATACTAGGCTATCTGCCCAAGGGCATTTATAAGCCTAGCCCATAGTTATGTGGCTTTCGCCACCCCTTTAGTTTGAATAAAAACTATGCCTATCATTTTGCTGTGCCTCTGTCAAGCAGTGACGCTGAAGTAATCCCTGGGGTATATCTGCAATCTCCCATCCATTGGTCAAGATTCCTCTTGAACAAGACCAGAGAGGTGCTCTGCCTCACATGTACCGGGATTTTGTTCCACAGCATAGGGAGTCTCTGGGTGATGAATCTGTCCCTCCAGCACGCTCTATTTATAACCGTGTCAAGGTTTAAGTCTCCGCCTTGTGGTTCTGAGGATCTAGATTTTTGAGGTGAAGCATATTCATCAAATCTGGGTTTGACATGGCCTTATATGTCAGGCACAGGTCACCTCTGAGCAAGCGGTATGAGACTGAATAGAGCTGGAGTTCTTCAGTCGGGCAGCATAAGACATATTTTTGAGACCCTTTATCCTTTTGGTGAGGAACTTTGGGGCCTTTCAAGCTGCAGCAGGTGTCTGGTCAGATACATTCAACGGGCATTGTACTCAATCATAGGTCTAATAAGTGATGAGTACAGGGGACGATGACCTCCCTTGATCTAGATGTGAATCCCTTCATGATCAGGTGGGTGATATAGAAGGTTTTCCTAACTACTTTAGCAACATGAGTGTCAAACGAAAGGCTACTGTCAACCTGGGTCCCCAGATCTCTGATGACTTTTTCTGTGCTCAGTGGATTGCCACCTATATGGTAGCTAGGGTAGCCTTGTTTTTCCCAAAGGGTATGACTATGCATTTTGGCTTAACTTCAGGCCATGGCTCTGGCACCAGTTATCCATTTCTGTGAGGCCCTTCTGGAGGATATCTGTGTCAGATGTGTTTTAATTATGGCGCCCAGTTTGCAGTCATCTGCAAACTTTGTCAGCCATAACCCTCCTGTGTTTGCTTGTACTTCAGAAAAGTAGATGCCGAACAAGAGTGGACCCAGGACTGAGCCCTGTGGGACACCACTTGTGACAGGCTTTGAGTCTGACATGGCTCCAGCAACTCTGACCCTGTGGGTTCTGTCACTTAGCCAGTTTGCAACCCATCTTGTGATGTATGGGTTTACATTCAAGCTGATGAGTTTTTCGATGATACCTGAGTGGGGTATTGTGTCAAGGCCTTGCCAGGTCGAGGTAGGCTGTATGGACTGCCTTTCCCTCATCAATGGCCTTGGTGACTGTCTCGAAAAAGTCAACCAAGTTTAAGAGGCAGGATCTGCCTTTGACAAAGCCAAACTGAGTTGGATCCAAAGTCTGCAAGTTCCCTATGTCTTGATTTATGAGTTCCATTATGATCCTCTCCATGGCTTTGCAGATAAGGCTTGTCAAGCTAATGGGGCGGTAATTTCCAGGGTCTGTGGAGGCACCAGACTATAACCTATAGTGCTAAGGGAACTGCAGCAGTAATTTATGATGAACATTCCAAGGCTCACCAAGCATGTTGTTGTTGCAGACCTGTACTGCTCCCCACTCTGGTGACAATTACATGTTGTCCCATTCTCAGTCATCTGCCCATTCAGGTGTGACCCCCTGCTCTGGAAGCACAATTCCCCTTGGATGAAAGAACAGGGGATCCCAACCAGCTGGCTGATGGTGGGAGCACCCTAATGGTGTAAAACGCTAAGTAAAAAAAAAAACTACTACTTGTAATAAAATAAATTTAGCAAACAATAATGCCTGACATGGTGGGCATTACAGGGGAAATAACGGACCACCCAGAATTGTTGTGAAGCCAAAAACAGCAGCTCAGGGTCACAGATGTAATGTATTTAGAATTCACAACCAACAAGCTTTCATTGAAAATGCTTTTTCAACTTTAACTTTTTTTTGGGAGGGTACTGTGAGGCCTACTGCCAACGGTTGAAAACCTCTCCAGCCCTGTAAGATCCATTATTTATTCATCAAAGTCCACCCAGAGGCCACTGTTATACTTGGATAATAGCTGTTAGACTGTTTAATATTTTTATTAATACATAACTTTTTTATATTTTTGCTGCAAAACAGTTCGTTGTTGGAGGGAGTATTTTAAATCCAAAAGACATGTTAACTTATTTTATATGTCTACACACATAAATATGTCCAGCGATTACTGAAACTTTCTGGACTGAATACACCTGAAATGTCTCACTGTGATGGAGTGAATCAATGAAAAATGTATACAGTGCATGCAAACCCCCCCCATGCCTCTTAACTGTCCCCAATTCCGCCTCTTATTTTGCTGTGTCCACCAACCAAGTTTATAAAATGGGAATAAAGGGGATGATGTCTGCCTGTAAAATGTTCAGTAATCTTCAGTGACTTCCCAGAAAACAATCAGTGTACAAAGTAAGACATTAGTTTCAAATTTCTCATTCTTCAGACTATGCATGTGAATAAAAAACCTATTTACTTACTTTTCAAAGTAAATTGTTCCAGAGTGCAGGACTTTGTGTCCAGAATTCTTGAGCAAAGTTGAAAGGTATGCAGTCTCTCTCTTGCCCATTACACACACACACACACACACACACACACACACACACACACACACACACACACACACAAAACTAACCTTTTCATTGGTGATATTGACTTTTTCCACCTTGCTAAATGTACCTTTCTATGCCACACTTTGCAAAGGCAAAGTATAACAGCAAGTCCTTTTTCCTAGTTACTTTTTTGTTTTACACTCACTAAACAGCTAGTTAGTATCACTACATTAATACCCTGGTGGAGAAAGTTTGTTCAATAGGGTGTTAGTATAAATTTTGTCCATTATCTAAAAAAAAAATAAAAACTTGTACCTGTTACTTCTCTCTATATCAACATGCTCATTTTACTTTTGTTTAATGACATGGACAGTCTGAATGGGCAGGGCACAAACAATAACAGATAAATACACAACTAATCACAGCTTCTAAAGGACAAATAATCAGTCACACTATTTAAGAAACATCATCTTTCTCATTTTACATAACTTCCTATAAATCTCCATTAAATTGGCTTAAATCTCATGGAAAACAAAAACTGCAATAACCCAAACTGAGCAGCCAAGTGCTTCAGATTGTGCAGCACTGTTTACCTTTAACGGGGCCATCAGACAAGACGCGGGGGTAAAGGGTATCATCTGAACTTTGGGCTGTTGCACTTTAGCTCTAAGCACTGATGAGACAGTAATAAAAAGTAGTAAGTAACTCAGCCCTTGCTTAGAGACGTGCATTTCAGAACACTCGCATTGTTTTCCTGCTGTTGAAAGTGGCCACTAGATTTTGTTTATTAATTGTACAGTTTTCATGTTGGTTTTGCAGATTATTTCTTTCAGTTTCATTTCTTGGGAATGTGACCCTTCTAGTTTTGATACTGTCTGAAGATATCTAAAAAGGGCATGTTCTTTCTTCTGGCAAGTCATGCTGGCTCTCACTTTAGGCAGATACTGCCCTGTCTTGTTTTAAGTATGTTGATTATTGTTTTTTTTTATACTGTACTCTGGTTAGGCATGTTGCATGTGACATGAAGCTTTTTTGCAGGTGATTGCCACTCCCTTAATTGTGTTCCAATAGGCAGTAGGGACAGTAAAGAAAAAAAAAACACTACTGGGAAGTTTGTTTGATTGCAGTACATGCAGAGGGAACATTCTATACTGACGGTGCTGTTGCTGGGCTGCTGGGAGCTATAAAAAGAAGTTATGTACTCACCATAATGTTCCATGTTGGTAGTCCATCTCACCCTTCATTTTTACATATGGGTTCGAAGTCGAACCTCGGCTCCGACTCGGCCGATTTACAAGCTGGAAGACTACTGGTTGGCTCGTGGCTAAGCAGGTATCCCATGGTGCACCAGTGCAATCCCCAGATCTTGTCTGCTGCTTGCTAGAAACAGAAAAAAACCCTAATTAACAAACCAATACTAAAGGGTCACCCACCAAGACAATCAAATTATTACCTCCAGATCTTCTAGGATGGGGGCAGGAGGGCGGGTTGGTAAAAATGAAGGGTGAGATGGACTACCAATATGGAACGTTATGGTGAGTACATAACTTCTTTATGTTAGGTAGTCCAATCTCACCTTCATTTTTACATATGGGACAGCATCCCTAGCGCCTTATTCTTGGGTGTCTCATTGGAAAATACTCCTGAGCACCATGGAGCCAAAAGATGCTCTACTCCCAGATGCCAAATCCAATTTATAATGTGTAATAAAGTTGTGAGGGGTAGCCAACGTAGCTGCTGCACAAATATGATCAAGTCACACTATTTAAGGAACACCACCTTTCTCATTTTACATAACTTCCAGTGGTACCCTGGCTTGAAAGGCTGCAGAGGTAGACAGAGACCTGGTAAAATGAGCCTTGATCCTGTGGGGTAAAGGTCTGCCCTCTGAATTGTAAATGAAGGCTATGCAACTAGAAATCCAATTAGACAATGTTTGAAACG